>NW_019228670.1:8299-117487 GCF_002742605.1 Olea europaea var. sylvestris
GTAAGGTTGAAGAAGTGTTGGACAGAAAATTAACAACTCAAAACCGCACCAGGGGCAATTTTGTCATTTGTCGCGACAGTGTCAGAACGGGCCGTAATATGGTAGGTTGATTGGAAACGGCCCCCAGAAATTGGACTCGGGGCACTGATTCGGGATCCCGGGATTTTAGCCAAATTCTTCGTTTAGGCCTCCGAATAATTAATTTCCGTGTTAATTATGTCAGGCAGAAGATGTGTTGGACAGAAAATTAACAACGCAAAACTGCAGCGGGGGCAATTTCGTCATTTGTAGTGATGGTGTCGGAATTGGCCAAAATTTGGCAGGTTTATTGGAAACGACCCAAGAAGTTGGACTCGGGGCACATACCCGGGAACATGGGATTTTAGCCAAATTCTTTCGTTTAGGCCTCCGAATAAATAATTTCCTTATTAATTATGTCAGGCTGAAGAAGTGTTGGACAGAAAATTAGTAAAGAAAAATCGCACCAAGGGCAATATTGTTATTTGTTGCGACGGTGTCGGAATGGATCGAAATTTGGCAGGTTGATTGGAAACGCCCCCAGAAATTGGACTCGAGGCACAGACCCGGGATTACGGGATTTTAGCCAAATTCCTTCGTTTAGGCCTCAGAATAATTAATTTCCATATTAATTATGTAAGGTTAAAGAAGTGTTGGATAGAAAATTAACAACTCAAAACCGCACCAGCGGCAATTTTGTCATTTGTCGCCACAGTGTCGGAATGGGTCGAAATTTGGTCGGTTGATTGGAAACGGCCCCAGAAAATGGACTCGGGGCATAGACTCGGGATCACGAGATTTTAGCCAAATTCCTTCGTTTAGGCTTCAGAATAATTAATTTTCATATTAGTTATGTAAGGTTGAAGAAGTGTTGGATAGAAAATTAACAACTCAAAACTGCACCACGGGCAATTTTATCATTTGTTGCGACAGTACCGGAATGGGCCAAAATTTGGCAGGTTGATTGGAAACTGCCCCAGAGATTGGACTCGGGGCAGAGACTCGAGATCCTGGGATTTTAGCCAAATTCCTTCGTTCAGACCTCTGAATAATTAATTTCCATATTAATTATATCAGGCAGAAGATGTGTTGGACAGAAAATTAACAACGCAAAACTGCAGCAGGGGCAATTTCTTCATTTGTCACGACGGTGTAGGAATGAGCTGGAATTTGGCAGGTCAATTGGAAACGGCCCTAGAAATTGGACTCGGGGCACAGACCTGGGATCACGGGATTTTAGGCAAATTCCATCGTTTAGGCCTCCAAATAATTAATTTTCGTATTAATTATGTCAGGCTGAAGAAGTATTGGACAGAAAATTAATAAATAAAAATCGCACCCGGGGCAATTTCGGCCTCATGACGTTGTCAGAATGGGCCGAAATTTGGCAGGTTGATCGAAAATGGCCCTAGAAATTGGACTCGGGGCACAGACCTGGGATCATGGGATTTTAGCCAAATTCCATCGTTTAGGCCTCCAAATAATTATTTTTCGTATTAATTATGTCGGGCTGAAGAAGTGTTGGACAAAAAATTAATAAAGAAAAACCACACCAGGGGCAATTTCGGCCTCGCGACGGTGTCGAAATGGGTCGAAATTTGGTAGGTTGATTGGAAACCACCCCAGAAATTGGACTCGGGGCATAGACCCAGGATCACGTGATTTTAGCCAAATTCCTTCGTTTAGGCCTCCGAATAATTAATTTCTGCATTAATTATGTCAAGTTGAAGATGTGTTGGACAGAAAATTCACAACGCAAAATCGCACCAGGGACGATTTTATAATTTGTCGCAACGATATCTGAATGGGCCGAAATTTGGTAGGTTGATTGGAAATGGCACCAGAAATTGGGCTTGGGGCACATACCCAGGATCATGGGATTTTAGCCAAATTCCCTCGTTTAGGCCTCCGAATAGTTAATTTCCAAACCGCACCAAGGGCAATTTTGTCATTTGTCGTGACGGTGTCGGAATGGGACGAAATTTGGTAGGTAGATTGGAAACAGCTCCAAAAATTGGACTCGGGGCATAAACCCGAGATCACGGGATTTTAGCTAAATTCCTTCATTTAGTCCTCCGAATAATTAATTTTCGCATTAATTATGTCAGGCTGAAGAAGTGTTGGATAGAAAATTAGCAAAGAAAAATCGCACCAGGGGCAATTTCGTCATTTGTCGCGACGGTGTAGGAATGGGACGAAATTTGGCACGTTGAATGGAAACACCCTAGAAATTGGACTCGGGGCATAGACCCGGGATCACAGGATTTTAGCCAAATTCCCTCGTTTAGGCCTCCGAATAATTAATTTTCGTATTAATTATATCAGGTTGAAGATGTGTTGGACAAAAACTTAACAAAGCAAAACCGCACCAGGGGCAATTTTGAAATTTGTCCCGACGGTGTCGAAATGGGCCGAAATTTAGCAGGTTGATTGGAAACGGCCCCAGAAATTGGACTCGGGGCACTAACCTGGGATCATGGGATTTTAGCCAAATTCCATCGTTTAGGCCTCCGAATAATTAATTTTTGTATTAATTATGTCATGCAAAAGATGTGTTGGACAGAAAATTAACAACGCAAAACTACAGTTGGGGCAATTTCGTCATTTGCCGTGGTGGTGTCGAAATGGGCTGAAATTTGGCAAGTTTATTGGAAACAACCCCAAAAATTGGACTCGGGGCACAGACTCGGGATCTCGGGATTTTAGCCAAACTCCATCGTTTAGGCCTCCGAATAATTAATATTTGTATTAATTATGTTAGGCAGAAGATGTGTTGGACAGAAAATTAACAACGGAAAACTGCAGTTGGGGCAATTTCGTCATTTGTCGCGGCGGTGTCGGAATGGGCCGAAATTTGGCAGGTTTATTGGAAACGGCCCGAGAAGTTGGACTCCGAGCACATACCTGGGATCACGGGATTTTAGCCAAATTCCTTCGTTTAGGCCTCCGAATAATTAATTTCGTTATTAATTATATCAGGCTGAAGAAGTGTTGGACAGAAAATTAATAAGGAAAAACCGCACTCGGGGCAATATTGTTATTTGTCGTGATGGTGTTGGAATGGATCGAAATTTGGCAGGTTGACTGGAAACGTCCCCAGAAATTGGACTCAGGGCACAGACCCGGGATCACGGGATTTTAGCCAAATTCCTTCGTTTAAGCCTCAGAATAATTAATTTCCATATTAATTATGTAAGGTCAAAGAAGTGTTGGACAGAAAATTAACAAATCAAAACCGCACCAGGGGCAATTTCGTCATTTGTCACGACGGTGTCGAAATGGGCCGAAATTTGGCAGGTTGACTGGAAACGACCCTAGAAATTGGACTCGGGAGCAAAGACCCGAGATCACGGGATTTTAGCCAAATTCCTTCGTTTAGGCCCCTGAATAATTAATTTTCATATTAATTATGTAAGGTTAAAGAAGTGTTGGACAGAAAATTAACAAAGGAAAACCGCATCAGGGGCAATTTCGTCATTTGTCACGACGGTGTCGGAATGGGCCAAAATTTGGCAGGTTGATTGGAAACGGCCCCAGAAATTGGACTGGGGACAAAGACCCGAGATCACGGGTTTTTAGCCAAATTCCTTCTTTTAGGACTCCGAATAATTAATTTTCGTATTAATTATGTCAGGATGAAGAAGTGTTGGACAGAAAATTAACAAAGAAAAACCGCACCAGGGGCAATTTCATCATTTGTCGCAATGGAGTCGGAATGGGCCGAAATTTGGCACGTTGATTGGAAACGGCCCCAGAAATTGGACTCGGGGCACAGACTCGGGATCACGGGATTTTAGCTAAATTCTTTCGTTTAGGCCTTTGAATAATTAATTTTCGTATTAATTATGTCAGGTTGAAGATGTGTTAGACAGAAAATTAACAGCGCAAAATCGCACCAGGTGTAATTTTGTCATTTGTCGCGACGGTGTCGGAATGGATCGAAATTTTTTATGTTGATTGGAAACGGCCCCAGAAATTGGACTCGGGGCATAGACCCGAGATCACGGGATTTTAGCCAAATTCCTTCGTTTAGTACTTCGAATAATTAATTTTCCTATTAATTAGGTTAGGCTGAAGAAGTGTTCAACAAAAAATTAAGAAAGAAAAATCGTACCAGGGGCGATTTCGTCATTTGTCGCGACGGTGTCGAAATGGGCCGAAATTTGGCACGTTGATTGGAAACAGCCCCAGAAATTGGACTCGAGGCACAGACCCGGTATCATGGGATTTTAGCCTAATTCCTTCGTTTAGGCCTCCGAATAATTAATTTTCGTATTAATTATTTTAGGTTGAAGATGTGTTGGACAGAAAATTAACAAAGCAAAACCTCACCAGGGCAATTTTGTCATTTGTCGCGACGGTGTCGGAATGGGCCGAAATTTGGTTGGTTAATTGGAAAGGGCCCCAGAAATTGGACTCGGGGCACAAACCCGGGATCACGGGATTTTAGCCAAATTCCTTCATTTTGGCCTCCGAATAATTAATTTTCGTATTAATTATGTCCGGCAGAAGATGTGTTGGATAGAAAATTAACAACGCAAAACCGCACCCGAGGTAATTTCGTCATTTGTCGCGACAGTGTCGGAATGGGCTGAAATTTGGCAGGTTGATTGAAAACGGCCCGAGAAGTTGGACTCGGGGCATAGACCCGGTATCACGAGATTTTAGCCAAATTCTATTGTTTAGGCCTCCAAATAATTAATTTTCGTATTAATTATGTCGGGTTGAAGAAGTGCTGGACAGAAAATTAATAAAGAAAAATCGCACCTGGGGCAATTTTTTCATTTGTCGCGAAAGTGTCGGAATGGGCTGAAATTTGGCAGGTTGATTGGAAATGGCCCCAGAAATTAGACTCGGGGCACAGACTCGGGATCTCGGGATTTTAGCCAAATTCCTTCGTTTAGGCTTCCGAATAATTAATTTGTGTATTAATTATGTCAGGCAGAAGATGTGTTGGACAAAAAATTAACAACGCAAAACTGCAGCAGGGGCAATTTCCTCATTTGTCATGACGGTGTCGGAATGGGCCGAAATTTGGTAGGTTGATTGGAAACGACCCCAGAAATTGGACTCGGGGCATAGGCCCGGGATCACGAGATTTTAGCCAAATTCCTTCGTTTAGGCCTCTGAATAATTAATTTCCGCATTAATTATGTCAGGTTGAAGATGTTTTAGACAGAAAATTAACAACGCAAAACCGCACCAGGGGCGATTTTATCATTTGTCGCGACGGTATCAAAATGGACCGAAATTTGGCAGGTTGATTGGAAACGGCACCAGAAATTGGGCTTGGGGCACAGACCCGGGATCATGGGATTTTAGCCAAATTTTTTGTTTATGCCTCCGAATAGTTAATTTTCGTAATAATTATGTCAGGTTGAAGAAGCGTTTGATAGAAAATTAACGAAGAAAAACCGCACTAGGTGTAATTTCGGCCTCGCGACGGTGTCGAAATGGGCCGAAATTTGGCAAGTTGATTGGAAATGGCCCCAGAAATTGAACTCGGGTTACAGACCCGGGATCACGGGATTTTAGCCAAATTCCCTCGTATAGGCCTCCGAATAATTAATTTCCAAACCGCACCATGGGCAATTTTGTCATTTTTCGCGTCGGTGTCGGAATGGGCAAAAATTTGGTAGCTTGATTGGAAACGGACCCAGAAATTGGACTCGAGGCATAGACTCAGGATCACGAAATTTTAACCAAATTCCTTCGTTTAGGCCTCCGAATAATTAATTTCCAAATTAATTATATATCAGGCTGAAGATGTGTTGGACAGAAAATTAGCAATACAAAATTGCAGCAGGGGCAATTTCTTCATTTTGTCGCAACGGAATGGGCCGAAATTTGGTAGGTTGATTGGAAACGGCCCCAGAAATTGGACTCGGCGCACAGACCCGGGATCACAAAATTTTTGCAAAATTCCTTTGTTTAGGTCTCCGAATAATTAGTTTCCGTATTAATTATGTCAGGTTGAAGAAGTGTTGGGTAGAAAATTAACAACGCAAATTTGCACCCGAGGTAATTTTGTCATTTGTCGCGACGGTGTCGGAATGGGCTGAAATTTGGCGATTTGATTGGAAACGGCCCCAGAAATTGGATTTGGGGCACAGACGCGGGATCCCAGGATTTTAGCCAAATTCCTTCGTTTAGGCCTCCGAATAATTAATTTCAGTATTAATTATGTCAGGCAGAAGATGTGTTGGACAGAAAATTAACAACAAAAAATCGCGGCAGGGGCAATTTCACCATTTATCGCGACGATGTCGGAATGGGTCTAAATTTGGCAGGTTGATTGGAAATGGCCCCAGAAATTGGGCTCGGGGCACAGACCCGAGATCACGAGATTTTAGCCAAATTCCTTGGTTTAGGTCTCCGAATAATTAATTTCCATTTTAATTATGTCAGGTTGAAGAAGTATTGGATAGAAAATTAACAATGAAAAACCGCACCAGGGGCAATTTCGGCCCCGCGACGGTGTCGGAATGGGCCGAAATTTGGTAGGTTGATTTGAAGTAGCCCCAAAAATTGGATTCGAAGCACAGACCCGGGATCACGAGATTTTACCCAAATTCCCTCGTTTAGGCCTTCGAATAATTAATTTCCAAACCGCACCAGGGGCAATTTTGTCATTTGTCACGATAGTGTCGGAATGGGCCGAAATTTGGCAGCTTGATTGGAAAAGGCCCCAGAAATTGGATTCGGTGCACAGACTCAGGATCACGGAATTTTAGCTAAATTCTTTCATTTAGGCCTCCGAATAATTAATTTTCGTATTAATTATGTCAGGCTGAAGATGTGTTGGACAGAAAATTAACAATGTAAAACCGTAGCCGGGGCAATTTCGTCATTTGTCACGACGGTGTCGGAATGGGCGGATATTTTGCAGGTCGATTGGAAACAGCCCTGGAAGTTAGACTCGGGAGATAGACTCGGGATCACAAAATTTTAGCAAAATTCCTTCGTTTAGGCATCCGAATAATTAATTTTCGTATTAATTATGTAAGGTCGAAGAAGTGTTGGACAGAAAATTAACAACGCAAAATCGCACCAGGGGCAATTTTGTCATTCGTCGTGACGATGTCGGAATGGGCCAAAATTTGGCAGGTTGATTGGAAACGGCCCTGGAAATTGGAGTCGGGGTGCAGACTCAGGATCACGAAATTTTAGCTAAATTCTTTCATTTAGGCCTCCGAATAATTAATTTTCGTATTAATTATGTCAGGCTGAAGATGTGTTGGACAGGAAATTAACAATGCAAAACCGTAGCAGGGGCAATTTCGTCATTTGTCGCGACAGTGTCGGAATGGGCGGATATTTTGCAGGTCGATTGGAAACAGCCCTGGAAATTAGACTCGGGAAATAGACCCGGGATCACGGAATTTTAGCAAAATTCCTTCGTTTAGGCATCCGAATAATTAATTTTCGTATTAATTATGTAAGGTCGAAGAAGTGTTGGACAGAAAATTAACATCGCAAAATCGCACCAGGGGCAATTTTGTCATTCGTCATGACGGTGTCGGAATGGGCCGAAATTTGGCAGGTTGATTGGAAACGGCCCTAGGAATTGGAGTCGGGGTGCAGACCCGGGATCATGGGATTTCAGCCAAATTCCTTCGTTTAAGCCTCCGAATAATTAATTTTCGTATTAATTATGTCAGGTTGAAGATGTGTTGGACAGAAAATTAACAATGCAAAACTGCACCCGAGGCAATTTTGTCATTTGTCGCGACGGTGTCGGAATGGACCGAAATTTGGTACGTTGATTGGAAACGGCCCCAAAAATTGGAGTTGGGGTACAAACTCGGGATCATGGGATTTTAGCCAAATTCCTTCGTTTAGGCCTTCGATTAATTAATTTCCGTATTAATTACGTCAGGCTGAAGATGTGTTGGACAGAAAATTAACAACGCAAAATCACAGCAGGGGCAATTTCGTCATTTGTCGCGACGGTGTCGAAATGGGCCGAAATTTGGCAGGTTCATTGGAAACGGTCCCAGAAATTGGACTCGGAGCACAATCCCGGGATCACGGGATTTTAGCGAAATTCCTTCGTTTAGGCCTCCGAATAATCAAGTTTAGTATTAATTATGTCAGGTTGAAGATGTGCTGGATAGAAAATTAACAACGCAAAACCGCACCTGGGACAATTTTGTCATTTGTCGCGACGGTGTCGGAATGGACCGAAATTTGGTAGGTTGATTGGAAATGGCCCCAAAAATTGGAGTTGGGGAATAGACCCGGGATCATGGGATTTTAGCCAAATTCCTTCGTTTAAGACTTCGAATAATTAATTTTCAAGTATTAATTCTGTCAAGTTCAAGAAGTGTTGGACAGAAAATTAACAAAGAAAAACCTCACCATGGGCAATTTCGTCATTTGGCACGACGGTGTCGGAATGGGCCGAAATTAGGTAGGTTGATTGGAAACGGCCCCAGAAATTGGACTCGGGATCGCGGGATTTTGGCCAAATTCCTTCGTTTAGGCATTCGATTAATTAATTTCCATATTAATTATGTTAGGATGAAGATGTGTTGGACAGAAAATTAACACTGCAAAACCACAGCAGGGGCAATTTCGTCATTTGTCGCGACGGTGTCAGAATGGGCCAAAATTTGGCAGGTTGATTGGAAACAGCCCCAGAAATTGGACTCCGAGCACAGACCCGAGATCACGGGATTTTAGCCAAATTCCTTCGTTTAGGCCTCCGAATAATTAATTTCTGTTTTAATTATGTCAGGTTGAAGAAGTGTTGGACAGAAAATTAACAACTCAAAACCGCACCAGGGGCAATTTTGTCATTTGTCGCAACGGTGTCGGAATGGGCCAAAATTTGGCAGGTTGATTGGAAACGGCCCCAAAAATTGGACTCGGGCACAGACCCGGGATCACAGAATTTTAGCCAAATTCCTTCGTTCAGGCCTCCGAATAATTAATTTTCGAATTAATTATCAGGTTGAAGAAGTGTTCGGCAGAAAATTTAAAAAGAAAAATCGTACCAGGGGTAATTTCGTTATTTGTCGTGACGGTTTCGGAGCGGGCCAAAATTTGGCAGGTTGATTGGACACGACCCAAGAAATTGGACTCGGGCTAAAAACCCGGGATCACGGGATTTTAGCCAAATTCCTTCGTTTAGGCTTCAAAATAATTAATTTTCGTATTAATTATGTCAGGTTGAAGATGTGTTGGACAGAAAATTAACAACGCAAAACCGCACCAGGGGCGATTTTATCATTTGTCGCGACGGTGTCTGAATAGGCCGAAATTTGGAAGGATGATTGGAAATGGTACCAGAAATTGGGCTTGGGGTACAGACCCGGGATCATGGGATTTTTGCCAGATTCCTTCGTTGAGGCCTCCGAATAATTAATTTTCATATTAATTATGTCAAATTGAAGAAGTGTTTGATAGAAAATTAACGAAGAAAAACCGCACCAGGTGCAATTTCGGCCTCGCGACGGTGTCGAAATGGGTCGAAATTTGGCAGGTTGATTGGAAACGGTCCTAGAAATTGGACTTGGGGCAATCCCGGGATCAAGGGATTTTAGCCAAATTCCCTCGTATGGGCCTCCGATTAATTAATTTCCAAACCGCACCATGGGTAATTTTGTCATTTGTCGCGACGGTGTCGGAATGGGCAGAAATTTGGCAGCTTGATTGGAAACGGCCCCAGAAATTGGACTCGGGGCACAAACTCGGGATCACGGGATTTTAGCCAAATTCCTTCGTTTGGGCCTCCGAATAATTAATTTCCTTATTAATTATGTCAGGCAGAAGATGTGTTTGACAGAAAATTAACAACGCAAAATCGCTGCAGGGACAATTTCATCTTTTGTCGCGACTGTATCGGAATGGGCCGAAATTTGGCAGGTTGATTGGAAACGGCCCAAGAAATTGGACTCGGGGCGTGGACCCAAGATCACGGAATTTAGCTAAATTCCTTCGTTTAAGCCTTCGAATAATTAATTTTCGTATAATTATGTCAGGTTGAAGAAGTGTTGGACAGAAAATTTAAAAAGAAAAACCGCACCAGGGGCAGTTTCGCCATTTGTCACGACGGTATCGGAGTGGGCCGAAATTATGCAGGTTGATTGGAAACGGCCCGAGAAATTGGACTCGGGGCACAGACTCGAGATCACGGGATTTTAGCCAAATTCCTTCGTTTGGGCCTCCGAATAATTAATTTCTGTATTAATTATGTCAAGTTGAAGAAGTGTTGGACAGAAAATTAACAACGCAAAACTGCACCAGGGGTAATTTTGTCATTTGTCGCGACAGTGTCGGAATGGGCCGAAATTTGGCATGTTGATTGTATACGGATCGAGAAGTTGGACTCGGGGCACATACATGGGATCACGGGATTTTAGCCAAATTCCTTCGTTTAGGCTTCCAAATAATTAATTTCCTTATTAATTATATCAGGCTGAAGAAGTGTTGGACGGTAAATTAATAAAGAAAAATCGTACCACGGCCAATATGGTTATTTGTGGCGACAGTGTCGGAATGGGCCTAAATTTGGCAGGTTGATTGGAAATGGTCCCAGAAATTTTGCTCGGGGCACAGACCCGGGATCACGAGATTTTCGCCACATTCCTTAGTTTAGGCCTCCGAATAGTTAATTTCCGTATTAATTATGTTAGGTTGAAGAAGTATTGGATAGAAAATTAACAATGAAAAACCGCACCAGGGGCAGTTTCGGCCTCGCGACGGTGTCGGGATGGGCCGAAATTTGGCAGGTTGATTGGAAACAGCCCCAAAAATTGGACTCGGGGCTCAGACTCGGGATCACGGTATTTTAGCCAAATTCCCTCGTTTAGGCCTTCGAATAATTAATTTCCAAACCGCACCAGGGGCAATTTTGTCATTTGTCGCGACAGTGTCCGAATGGGCCGAAATTTGGCAGGTTGATTGGAAACGGCCCCAGAAATTGGATTCGGTGCACAAACTTGGGATCACAGAATTTAAGCCAAATTTCTTCGTTTAGGCCTCTGAATAATTTATTTTCGTATTAATTACGTCAGGCTGAAGATGTGTTGGACAGGAAATTAACAATGCAAAATCGCAGAAGGGGCAATTTCCTCATTTGTCACGACGGTGTCGGAATGGGCGAAAATTTTGCAGGTTGATTGGCAACGGACCCAGAAATTAAACTCGGGGAACAGACCCGGGATCACGAAATTTTAGCATAATTCCTTCGTTTAGGCATCCGAATAATTAATTTTCGTATAAATTATTTCCGGTCGAAGAAGTGTTGGACAGAAAATTAACAACGCAAAATCGCACCTCGGGCAATTTCGTCATTCGTCCCGACGGTGTCAGAATGGGCCGAAATTTTGAAGGTTGATTGGAAACGCCCCCAGAAATTGGAGTCAGGGCATAGACCCGAGATCACGGGATTTTAGCCAAATTCTTTCGTTTAAGCCTCCGAATAATTAATTTTCGTATAAATTATGTCAGGTTGAAGAAGTGTTGGACAATAAATTAACAAAGAAAAACCTCACCATGGGCAATTTCATTATTTGGCACGACGGTGTCGGAATGGGCCGAAATTTGGCAGGTTGATTGGAAACGGTCCCAGAAATTGGACTTAGGGCACAGACTCGGGATCACGGGATTTTAGTGAAATTCCTTCGTTTAGGCCTTCGATAAATTAATCTTCGTATTAATTATATCAGGCTGAAGATGTGTTGGATAGAAAATTAACAACACAAAATCGCAGCAGGGGCAATTTCATCATTTGTCGCGACGGTGTCGGAATGGGCCGAAATTTGGCAGGTTGATTGGAAATGGCCCCAGAAATTGAGCTCGGGGCACAGACCCGGGATCAAGGAATTTTACCAAAATTCCTTCGTTTAGGCCTCCGAATAATTAATTTTCGTATTAATTATGTCAGGTCGAAGAAGTGTTGGATAGAAAATTAACAAAGAAAAATAGAACCAGGGGCAATTTCGTCAATTGTCGCGATGGTGTCGGAATGGCCCGAAATTTGGCTGGTTGATTGGAAAACAGCCTCAGAAATTGGAGTCGTGCCGCAGACCCGGGATCACGGGATTTTAGCCAAATTTCTTTGTTTAGGCCTCCGAATTATTAATTTTCATATTAATTATGTCAGGTTGAAAAAGTGTTGAACAGAGAATTTAAAAAAGATAAACCGCTCCAGGGGCAATTTCATCATTTGCTGCGATGGTGTCGAAATGGGCCAAAATTTGGCAGGTTGATTGGAAACGGCCTGAGAAATTGGACTCAGGGCAATGACCCGGGATCACGAGATTTTAGTCAAATTCCTTCGTTTAGACCTCCGAATAATTAATTTTTGTATTAATTATGCCAGGTCGAAAATGTGTTGGACAGAAAATTAACAACACAAAACTGCACCCGGGGCAATTTTGTCATTTGTCACGATGGTGTTGGAATGGCCGTAATTTGGCAGGTTGATTGGAAACGGCCCCAGAAATTGGAGTCGTGGCACTGACCCAGGATCATGGGATTTTAGCTAAATTCCTTCGTTTAGGACTCCGAATAATTAGTTTCTGTATTAATTATGTCAGGTTGAAGATGTGTTGGACAGAAAATAAACAAAGAAAAACTGCACCAGGGGTAATTTCGTCGTTTGGCACGACGGTGTCGGAATGCGCCAAAATTTGGCAGGTTGATTGGAAACGGCCCCAGAAATTGGACTCAAGGCACAGACCCGGGATCACGAGATTTTAGCCAAATTCGTTCGTTTAGACCTCCGAATAATTAATTTTTGTATTAATTATGCCAGGTCGAAGATGTGTTGGACGGAAAATAAACAACACAAAACTGCACCCGGGGCAATTTTGTCATTTGTCTCGATGGTGTTGGAATGGGCCGTAATTTGGCAGGTTGATTGGAAACGGCCCCAGAAATTGGACTCAAGGCACAGACCCGGGATCACGAGATTTTAGCCAAATTCGTTCGTTTAGACCTCCGAATAATTAATTTTTGTATTAATTATGCCAGGTCGAAGATGTGTTGGACGGAAAATAAACAACACAAAACTGCACCCGGGGCAATTTTGTCATTTGTCTCGATGGTGTTGGAATGGGCCGTAATTTGGCAGGTTGATTGGAAACGGCCCCAGAAATTGGACTCAAGGCACAGACCCGGGATCACGAGATTTTAGCCAAATTCGTTCGTTTAGACCTCCGAATAATTAATTTTTGTATTAATTATGCCAGGTCGAAGATGTGTTGGACGGAAAATAAACAACACAAAACTGCACCCGGGGCAATTTTGTCATTTGTCTCGATGGTGTTGGAATGGGCCGTAATTTGGCAGGTTGATTGGAAACGGCCCCAGAAATTGGACTCAAGGCACAGACCCGGGATCACGAGATTTTAGCCAAATTCGTTCGTTTAGACCTCCGAATAATTAATTTTTGTATTAATTATGCCAGGTCGAAGATGTGTTGGACGGAAAATAAACAACACAAAACTGCACCCGGGGCAATTTTGTCATTTGTCTCGATGGTGTTGGAATGGGCCGTAATTTGGCAGGTTGATTGGAAACGGCCCCAGAAATTGGACTCAAGGCACAGACCCGGGATCACGAGATTTTAGCCAAATTCGTTCGTTTAGACCTCCGAATAATTAATTTTTGTATTAATTATGCCAGGTCGAAGATGTGTTGGACGGAAAATAAACAACACAAAACTGCACCCGGGGCAATTTTGTCATTTGTCTCGATGGTGTTGGAATGGGCCGTAATTTGGCAGGTTGATTGGAAACGGCCCCAGAAATTGGACTCAAGGCACAGACCCGGGATCACGAGATTTTAGCCAAATTCGTTCGTTTAGACCTCCGAATAATTAATTTTTGTATTAATTATGCCAGGTCGAAGATGTGTTGGACGGAAAATAAACAACACAAAACTGCACCCGGGGCAATTTTGTCATTTGTCTCGATGGTGTTGGAATGGGCCGTAATTTGGCAGGTTGATTGGAAACGGCCCCAGAAATTGGACTCAAGGCACAGACCCGGGATCACGAGATTTTAGCCAAATTCGTTCGTTTAGACCTCCGAATAATTAATTTTTGTATTAATTATGCCAGGTCGAAGATGTGTTGGACGGAAAATAAACAACACAAAACTGCACCCGGGGCAATTTTGTCATTTGTCTCGATGGTGTTGGAATGGGCCGTAATTTGGCAGGTTGATTGGAAACGGCCCCAGAAATTGGACTCAAGGCACAGACCCGGGATCACGAGATTTTAGCCAAATTCGTTCGTTTAGACCTCCGAATAATTAATTTTTGTATTAATTATGCCAGGTCGAAGATGTGTTGGACGGAAAATAAACAACACAAAACTGCACCCGGGGCAATTTTGTCATTTGTCTCGATGGTGTTGGAATGGGCCGTAATTTGGCAGGTTGATTGGAAACGGCCCCAGAAATTGGACTCAAGGCACAGACCCGGGATCACGAGATTTTAGCCAAATTCGTTCGTTTAGACCTCCGAATAATTAATTTTTGTATTAATTATGCCAGGTCGAAGATGTGTTGGACGGAAAATAAACAACACAAAACTGCACCCGGGGCAATTTTGTCATTTGTCACGATGGTGTTGGAATGGGCCGTAATTTGGCAGGTTGATTGGAAACGGCCCCAGAAATTGGAGTCGTGGCACTGACCTGGGATCATGGGATTTTAGCCAAATTCCTTCGTTTAGGACTCCGAATAATTAGTTTCTGTATTAATTATGTCAGGTTGAAGATGTGTTGGACAGAAAATAAACAAAGAAAAACTGCGCCAGGGGTAATTTCGTCGTTTGGCACGACGGTGTCGGAATGCGCCAAAATTTGGCAGGTTGATTGGAAATGGCCCCAGAAATTGGACTCAAAGCACAGACCCGGGATCACGAGATTTTAGCCAAATTCCTTCGTTTAGGCCTCCAAATAATTAATTTCTGTATTAATTATGTTAGGTTGAAGATGTGTTGGACAGAAAATTAACAACGCAAAACTGCACCAGGAGCAATTTCGTCATTTGTCGCGATGGTGTCGGAATGGGCCGAAATTTAGCAGGTTGATTAGAAACGGCCCCAGAAATTTAACTCGTGGCACAGACCCGGGATCACGGGATTTCAGCTAAATTCCTTCATTTAGGCCTCCGAATAATTAATTTCCGTATTAATTATGTCAGGATGAAGAAGTGTTGGATAAAAAATTAAAAAAGAAAGACCGCACCATGGGCAATTTCGTCATTTGCCACGACGGTGTCAAAATTGGCCAAAATTTGGCAGGTTGATTGGAAACGGCCCCAGAAATTGGACTCGGGGTACAGACCCGGGATTTTAGCTAAATTCCTTCGTTTAGGCCTCCGAATAATTAATTTCGATATTAATTATGTTAGGTTGAAGAAGTGTTGTTTAGAAAATTAACTAAGAAAAATCGCACCAGGGGGGGTAATTTCGTCATTTGTCACGACGGTGTCGGAATGGGCCAAAATTTGGCAGGTTGATTGGAAATGGCCCGAAAAATTAGATTTGGGGCACATACCTGGGATCATGGGATTTTAGCGAAATTCCTTCGTTTAGGCCTTCGATTAATTAATCTTCGTATTAATTATATCGGGCTGAAGATGTGTTGGATAGAAAATTAACAACGCAAAACCGCAACAGGAGCAATTTCATCATTTGTCGCGACGGTGTCGGAATGGGCCGAAATTTGGCAGGTTGATTGGAAATGGCACCAGAAATTGAGCACGGGGCACAGACCCGGGATCAGGGAATTTTACCAAAATTCCTTTGTTTAGGCCTCCGAATAATTAATTTTCGTATTAATTATGTCAGGTCGAAGAAGTGTTTGACAGAAAATTAACAAAGAAAAATAGCACAAGGGGCAATTTCGTCAATTGTCGCGATACTGTCGGAATGCCCCAAAATTTGGCAGGTTGATTGGAAAGCAGCCTCAGAAAATGGAGTCGTGCTGTAGCCCGGGATCACAGGATTTTAGCCAAATTCCTTCGTTTAGGCCTCCGAATTATTAATTTTCATATTAATTATGTCAGGTTGAAAAAGTGTTGAACAGAGAATTTAAAAAAGATAAACCTCTCTAGGGGCAATTTCATCATTTGCCGCGATGGTGTCGAAATGGGCCGAAATTTGGCAGGTTGATTGGAAACGGCCCGAGAAATTGGACTCAGGGCAATGACCCGGGATCACGAGATTTTAGCCAAATTCGTTCGTTTAGACCTCCGAATAATTAATTTTTGTATTAATTATGCCAGGTCGAAGATGTGTTGGACAGAAAATTAACAACACAAAACTGCACCCGGGGCAATTTTGTCATTTGTCACAATGGTGTTGGAATGGGCCGTAATTTGGCAGGTTGATTGGAAACGGCCCCAGAAATTGGAGTCGTGGCACTGACCCGGGATCATGGGATTTTAGCCAAATTCCTTCGTTTAGGACTCCGAATAATTAGTTTCTGTATTAATTACGTCAGGTTGAAGATGTGTTGGACAGAAAATAAACAAAGAAAAACTGCACCAGGGGTAATTTTGTCGTTTGGCACGACGGTGTCGGAATGCGCCAAAATTTGCCAGGTTGATTGGAAACGGCCCCAGAAATTGGACTGAAGGCACAGACCCGGGATCACGAGATTTTAGCTAAATTCCTTCGTTTAGGCCTCCAAATAATTAATTTCCGTATTAATTATGTTAGGTTGAAGATGTGTTGGACAGAAAATTAACAATGCAAAACCGCACCAGGAACAATTTCGTCATTTGTCGCGATGGTGTCGAAATGGGCCGAAATTTAGCAGGTTGATTGGAAACGGCCCCAGAAATTGAACTCGTGGCACAGACCCTGGATCACGGGATTTCAACCAAATTCCTTCATTTAGGCCTCCGAATAATTAATTTCCGTATTAATTATGTCAGGATGAAGAAGTGTTGGACAAAAAATTAAAAAAGAAAGACCGCACCATGGGCAATTTCGTCATTTGCCACGACGGTGACAAAATTGGCCAAAATTTGGCAGGTTGATTGGAAACGGCCCCAGAAATTGGACTCGGGGCACAGACCCGGGATTTTAGCCAAATTCCTTCGTTTAGGCCTCCGAATAATTAATTTCAATATTAATTATGTCAGGTTGAAGAAGTGTTGTTTAGAAAATTAACTAAGAAAAATCGCACCAGGGGTAATTTCGTCATTTGTCACGACGGTGTCGGAATGGGCCAAAATTTGGCAGGTTGATTGTAGACGGCCCGAAAAATTGGATTCGGGGCACATACCTGGGATCACGGGATTTTAGCCAAATTCCTTCATTTAGGCCTCCAAAAATTTAATTTCTGTATTAATTATGTCAAGTTAAAGATGTGTCGGACAGAAAATTAACAACGCAAAACCGCACCAGGGGCAATTTTGTCATTTGTCGCGGCGGTGTCGGAATGGGCCGAAATTTGGCAAGTTGATTGGAAACGGCCCCAGAAATTGGACTCGGGGTACAAACCCGGGATCATGGGATTTTAGCCAAATTCCTTCGTTTAGGCCTCTGAATAATTAATTTCCGTATTAATTATGTCAGGTTGAAGAAGTGTTGGACAGAAAATTAACAAAGAAAAATCGCACCAGGGGCAATTTCGTCATTGATCGCGACGGTGTCGGAATGGGCTGAAATTTAGCTGTCTGGTTGGAAACGACCCGAGAAATTGGACTCAGAGCACAGACCCGGGATCACCGGATTTTAGCCAATTTCCTTCGTTTAGGCCTCCGGATAATTAATTTTTGTATCAATTACGTCAGGCTGAATAAGTGTTGGACAGAAAATTAACAGAGAGAAACCACACTAGGGAAAATTTCGTCATTTGTCCCGACAGTGTCGGAATGGGCCGAAATTTGGAAGATTGATTGGAAACGGCCCCAGAAATTGGACTCGGTACACAGACCCGGGATCACGAGACTTTAGCCAAATTCCTTCGTTTAGGCCTCTGAATAATTAATTTTCGTATTAATTATGTCAGGTTGAAGATGTGTTGGATAAAAAATTGACAACGCAAAACCGTACCACGGGTAAATTCGTCATTTGTCGCGACGGTATTGGAATGGGCCGAAATTCGACAGGTTGATTGGGAACGACCCGAGAAATTGGACACCGGGCACATACCCTGGATCACGGGATTTTAGCCAAATCCCTTCATTTAGGCCACCGAATAATTAATTTTCGTATTAATTATGTCAGGTTGAAGATGTGTTGGACCGAAAATTAACAACACAAAACCGCACCAGGGGCTATTTCGTCATTTGTCGCGACGGTGTCGTAATGGACCGAAATTTGGCAAATTGACTGGAAACGGCCCCAGAAATTGTACTCGGGACACAGATTCGGGATCACGAGATTTTAGCCAAATTCCTTCGTTTAGGCCTCCGAATAATTTATTTCCGCATTAATTATGTCAGGTTGAAGAAGTGCTGGATAGAAAATTAACAAAGACAAACCGCACCACGGGAAATTTAGTCATTTGTCCCGGCGGTGTCGGAATGAGCCGAAATTTGCCAGGTTGATTGGAAATGGCCCGAGAAATTGGACTCGAGGCACAGACCCGGGATCATGGGATTTTAGCCAAATTCCTTCGTTTAGGCCTCCGAATAATTAATTAAAGTATTAATTATGTCAGCTTGAAGATGTGTTGGACAGAAAATTAACAACGTAAAACCGCACTAGGGGCAATTTTTTCATTTGTCGCGATGATGTCGGAATGGGCCATAATTTGGCAAGTTGATTGGAAACGGTCCCAGAAATTGGACTCGGGGCGCAGACCCGGGATCAAGGGATTTTAGTCAAATTCCTTCGTTTAGGCCTCCGAATAATTAATTTTCGTATTAATTATGTCAGGTCGAAGAAGTGTTGGACAAAAAATTTACAAAGAAAAACAGCACCAGGGGCAATTTCGTCAATTGTCGCGACAGTGTTAGAATGGGCCGAAATTTGGCAGGTTGATTGGAAAAGGTCCCAGAAATTGGGCTCGGGGCAGAGACCCGGGATCACGAGATTTTAGCCAAATTCCTTAGTTTAGGCCTCTGAATAATTAATTTTCGTATTAATTAACTCAGGTTGAAGAAGTGTTGGATAGATAATTAACAACGCAAAACTGCACCCGGGGCAATTTTGTCATTTGTCGCGACGGTGTTGGAATGGGTCGTAATTTGGCAGGTTGATTGGAAACAACCCTAGAAATTGGAGTCGGGGCACAGACCCGAGATCAAGAGATTTTAGCCAAATCCTTTCGTTTAGAACTCCGAATAATTAATTTTCGTACTAATTATGTCAGGTTGAAGAAGTGTTGGACAGAAAATTAACCAAGAAAAACCGCTCCAGGGGCAATTTCGTCATTTGGCACGACGGTGTCGGAATGGGCCGAAATTTGGCAGGTTGATTGGAAACGGACCCAGCAATTGGACTCGAGGCATAGACCCGGGATCACGAGATTCTAGCCAAATTCCTTCGCTTAGGCCTCCAAATAATTAATTTTCGTATTAATTATGTCAGATCGAAGAGGTGTTGGACAGAAAATTAACAAAGAAAAATAGCACCAGGAGCAATTTCGTGAAATGTCGTGACGGTGTCGGAATGGTCGAAATTGGGCAGGTTGATTGGAAACGGCCCCAGAAATAGGGCTCGGTGCTTAGACCCTGGATCACGAGATTTTCTCCAAATTCATTCGTTTAGGCCTCCAACTAATTAATTTTCGTATTAATTATGTCAGGTTGAAGAGGTGTTGGATAGAGAATTAACAACGCAAAATTACACCCGGGGCAATTTTGTCATTTGTCGCGACGGTGTTGGAATGGGCCGTAATTTGGTAGGTTGATTGGAAACAACCCTAGAAATTGGAGTCAGGGCACTGACCCGGGATCATGGGATTTTAGCCAAATTCCTTCGTTTAGAACTCCAAATAATTAATTTTCGTACTAATTATGTCAGGCTAAAGAAGTGTTGGATAGAAAATTAACCAAGAAAAACCGCACAAGGGGCAATTTCATCATTTGGCGCGACGGTGTCGGAATGGGCCGAAATTTGGCAGGTTGATTGGAAACGGCCCCAGCAATTGGACTCGGGGCATAGACCTGGGATCACGAGATTTTAGCCAAATTCCTTCGTTTAGGCCTCCGACTAATTAATTTTCGTATTAGTTATGTCAGGTTGAAGATGTGTTGGACAGAAAATTAACAATGCAAAATCGCACCAGGGGCAATTTCGTCATTTGTCGCGATGGTGTCGGAATGGGCCGAAATTTGACAGGTTCATTAGAAACGGCCCCGGCAATTGGAATCGGGGCATGGACCCGGGATCACAAGATTTTAACCAAATTCCTTCGTTTAGGCCTCCGAATAATTAATTTTCGTATTAATTATGTCAGGTTGAAGATGTGTTGGACAGAAAATTAATATAAAACTGCACCCTAGGCAATTTTGCCATTTTTCGTGACGGTGTCGGAATGCACCGTAATTTGGCAGGTTGATTGGAAACGGCTCCAGAAATTGGAGTCGGGGCACAGTCCCGAGATCATGGGATTTTAGCCAATTTCCTTTGTTTAGGCCTCCGAATAATTAATTTTCGTATTAATTATGTCAGGTTGAAGATGTGTTGGACAAAAAATTAACAACGCAAAACTGCACCAGAGGCAATTTTGTCATTTGTCGCGATGGTGTTGGAATGGTCTGTAATTTGGCAGGTTGATTGGAAACGGCCCTAGAAATTGGAGTCGGGGAACTTACCCGGGATCATGGGATTTTAGCCAAATTCCTTCGTTTAGGACTTCGAATAATTAAATTTCGTATTAATTATGTCAGGTTGAAGAAGTGTTGGACAGAAAATTAACCAAGAAAAACCGCACCTGGGGAAATTTCGTCATTTGGCGCGACGGTGTCGGAATGGGCCGAAATTTGGTAGGTTGATTGGAAACGGGCCCAAAAATTGAACTCGGGGCACAGACCCGGGATCGGGCGATTTTCACCAAATTCCCTCGTTTAGGCCTCTGAATAATTATTTTTCGTAAAAATTATGTCAGGTCGAAGATGGGTTGGACAGAAAATTAACAAATAAAAATAACACGAGGGGCAATTTCGTCATTTGTCGCGATGGTGTTGGATTGGTCCGAAATATGGCAGGTTGATTGGAAACGGGCCCAGAAATTGGACTCGGGGTAGAGTCCCGGGATCACGGGATTTTAGCCAAATTCCTTCGTTTAGGCCTCCGAATAATTAATTTTCGTATTAATTTTGTCAAGTTGAAGAAGTGTTGGACAGAAAATTAACAAAGAAAAATCGCACCCGGGGCAATTTCGGCCTTGCGACGGTGTGGAAATCGGCCGAAATTTGTCAGGTTCATTTGAAACAGCCCCAAAAATTGGACTCGGGACACAGACCTGAGATCACGAGATTTTAGCCAAATTTCCTCATTTAGGCCTCCGAATAATTAATTTCCATATTAATTATGTCAGGTTGAAGAAGTGTTGCACAGAAAATTAACAACGCAAAACCGTACCAAGGGCAATTTTGTCATTTGTCGCGACGGTGTCGGAATGGGCCAAAATTTGGCAGGCTGATGTGAAACGACCCCAGAAATTGGACTCGGGGCACAGTCCCAGGATCACGGGATTTTAGCCAAATTCCTTCGTTTAGGGATCCGAATAATTAATTTTCGTATTAATTATATCAGGTTGAAGAAGTATTGGACAGAAAATTAACAAAGAAAAATCACACCAGAGGCAATTTCGGCCTCGCGACAGTATCGGAATGGGCCGAAATTTGGCAAGTTCATTTGAAACAGCCTCAGAAATTGGACTCGGGGCAAAGACCCGGGATCACGGGATTTTAGCCAAATTCTTTCGTTTAAGCCACCGAATAATTAATTTTCGTTTTAATTATGTCAAGTTGAAGAAGTGTTGGACAGAAAATTTAAAAAGAAAAACCGTACCAGGGGCAATTTCGTCATTTGTCTCGACGGTGTCAGAATGGGCCGAAATTTGGCAAGATGATTAGAAACGGCCCTAGAAATTGGACTCGGAGCACAGACCCGGAATCACGGGATTTTAGCCAAATTCCTTCGTTTAGGCCTTCGAATAATTAATTTTCGTATTAATTATGTGAGGTTGAAGATGTGTTGGACAGAAAATTAACAACGCAAAACTGCACCCGGGGCAATTTTGTCATTTGTCGCGACGGTGTCGGAATGGGCCAAAATTTGCCAGGCTGATTGGAAATGGCCCCAGAAATTGGACTCGGGGCACAGTCCCAAGCTCACGGGATTTTAGCCAAATTCCTTCGTTTAGGCCTCCTAATAATTAATTTTCGTATTAATTATGTCAAGTTGAAGAAGTGTTGGACAGAAAACTAACAAAGAAAAATTGCACCAGGGGCAATTTTGGCCTTGCGACGGCGTAGAAATGGGCCGAAATTTGGCAGGTTCATTTGAAACGGTCCAGAAATTGGACTCGGGCACAGACCCGAGATCACGGGATTTTAGCCAAATTTCCTCGTTTAGTCCTCCGAATAATTAATTTTCGTATTAATTATGTCAGGTTGAAGAAGTGTTGGATAGAAAATTAACAACGCAAAACCGCACCTAGGGCAATTTCGTCATTTGTCGAGACGGTGTCGGAATGGGCCGAAATTTGGTAGCTTGATGGAAACGGCGCGAGTAATTGGCCTCGGGGCACATACCTGGGATCACGGGATTTTAGCCAAATTCCTTAGTTTAGGCCTCCGAATAATTAATTTCCGTATTAATTATGTCAGGCTGAAGAATTGTTGGACAGAAATTAATAAAGAAAAATTGCACTAGGGGCAATTTCGTCATTCGTCACGACGGTGTCGGAATGGGCCAAAATTTCGCAGGTTGATTGGAAACGGCCCCAGAAATTGGACTCGGGGCACAGACCCAGGATCACTGGATTTTAGCCAAATTTTTTCGTTTAGGCCTCCGAATAATTAATTTTCGTGTTAATTATGTCTGGTTGAAGATGTGTTGGACAGAAAATTAACAACGCAAAACCGCATCAGCGGCAATTTCGTCGTTAGTCCCGACGGTGTCGGAATGGGCCGAAATTTGGCAGGTTGATAGGAAAGGGCCCGAGAAATCCGAGTCGTGGCCCGTACTCGGGATCACGGGATTTTAGCCAAATTCCTTGGTTTTCGCCTCCTAATAATTAATTTTCGAATTAATTATGTCACGTTGAAGATGTGTTGGACAGAAAATTAACGACGTAAAGATGAACCAGAGGCAATTTTGTCATTTGTCAGGCTGATTGGAAACGGCCCCAGAAATTGGAGTCGGTGTACAAACCCGAGATCCCTGAATTTTAGCCAAATTCCTTCATTTAGGCCTCCGAATAATTAATTTCCGTATTAATTATGTCAGGCTGAAGAAGTGTTACACAGAAAATTAACAAAGAAAAATCACACCAGGGGCAATTTCGTCATTTGTCACGACAGTGTCGGAATGGGCCGAAATTTGGCAGGTTAATTGGAAACGGCCTGAGAAATTGGACTCGGGGCACATACCCGGGATCACGGGAATTTAGCAAAATTCCGTCGTTTAGGCCTCTGAATAATTAATTTACGTATTAATTATGTCCGGCTTAAGAAGTGTTGGACAGAAAATTAACAAAGAAAAATCGCACCAGGAAAAATTTCGTCATTGGTCGTGACGGTGCCGGAATGGGCTCAAAATTGGCAGGTTGTATGGAAACGGCCCTAGAAATTGGAGTCGTGGTACAGCCCTGGGATCACGGGATTTTAGCTAAATTGCTTCGTTTAGGCCTTCGAATAATTAATTTCCGCAATAATTCTGTCAGGTTGAAGTAGTGTTGAACAGAAAATTAAAAAAGAAAAATCGCACCAAGAGTAATTTCGTCATTTGTCGCGACAGTGTTGGAATGGGCCGAAATTTGGTAGGTTCATTGAAAATGGACCCAGAAAGTGGACTCGGGGCACAGACTCGGGATCACGGGATTTTAGCCAATTTCCTTCGTTTAGGCCTCTGAATAATTAATTTTCGTATTAATTTTGTCAAGTTGAAGATGTGCTGGACAGAAAATTAACAATGCAAAACCACACCAGGGGTAATTTCGTCATTTGTCTCGACGGTGTTAAAATGGGCCGAAATTTGGCAGGTTGATTGGAAATGGCCCCAAAAATTGGACTCGGGGCACAAACTCGGGATCATGGGATTTTAGCCAAATTCCATCGTTTAGGCCTCCGAATAATAAATTTTCGTATTAATTATATCCGGCCGAAGAAGTGTTGGATAGAAAATTTAAAAAAGAAAAATTGCACCGGGGCAATTTCGTCATTTGTTGCGACGGTGTCGGAATGAGCCGAAATTTGGCAGGATGATTGGAAACGGCTAGAGATATTGGCCTCGGGGCACAGACCCGGGATCACGGGATTTTAGCCAAATTCCTTCGTTTCGGCCTCCGAATAATTAATTTCCGTATTAATTATGTTAGGTTGTAGAAGTGTTGGACAGAAAATTAACAACGAAAAATCGCACCATAGGCAATTTCGGCCTCACGACGGTGTCGGAATGGGCCGAAATTTGGCAGGTTGATTGGAAACGGACCGAGAAATTGGACTCGGGGCACGTACCCGGTATCACGGGATTTTAGCCAAATTCCATCGTTTAGGCCTCCAAATAATTAATTTCCGTATTAATTACGTCAGGTTGAAGAAGTGTTGGACAGAAAATTAACAACGCAAAACCGAACCAGGGGCAATTTTGTCATTTGTCGCGACGGTGTCGGAATGGGCCAAAATTTGGCAGGTTGATTGGAAACGGCCCGAGAAATTGGACTCAGGGCACATACCTGGGATCACGGGATTTTAGCCAAATTCCTTCGTTTAGGCCTCCGAATAATTAATTTCCTTATTAATTATGTTAGGCTGAAGAAGTGTTGGACAGATAATTAAAAAAGAAAAACCGCACCAGGGGTAATTTTTTTATTTGTCGCGATGGTGTCGGAATGGGCCGAAATTTGGTAGGTTGATTGGAAACGGCCCCAAAAATTTGACTCGGGGCACAAACCCGGGATCACAGGATATTCGCCAAATTCTTCCGTTTAGGCCTCCGAATAATTAATTTCCGTATTAATTATACCAGGTTGAAGAAGTGTTGTATAGAAAATTAACAATGGAAAACCGCACCAGGGGCAATTATGTCATTTGTCGCGACGGTGTCGGAATGGGCTGAAATTTAGCAGGTTGATTGGAAATGGCCCTAGAAATTGGAGTCGGGGCACAAACCCAGGATCATGGGATTTTAGCCAAATTCCTTCGTTTAGGCCTCTGAATAATTAATTTCTGTATTAATTATGTCAAGTTGAAGAAGTGTTGGACAGAAAATTAACAAAGAAAAACCGCACCAGGGGAAATTTCGTCATTTTTCGCGACGGTGTCGGAATGGGCCGAAATTTGGCAGGTTGATTTGAAATGGCCCCCAAAATTGGACTCGATGCAAGACCTAGTATCACGGGATTTTAGCCAAATTCCTTCGTTTAGGCCTCCGAATAATTAATTTCCGTATTAATTATACCAAGTTGAAGAAGTGTTGTACAGAAAATTAACAATGGAAAACCGCACCAGGGGCAATTATGTCATTTGTCGCGACGGTGTCGGAATGGGCCGAAATTTGACAGGTTGATCGGAAACAAAAATCGCGCCGTGGGCGATTTCGTCATTTTTCGCGACGGTATCGGAATGGACTAAAATATGACAGGTTGATCGGAAACAAAAATCGCGCCGTGGGCGATTTCGTCATTTTTCGCGACGGTATCGGAATGGACTAAAATATGACAGGTTGATCGGAAACAAAAATCGCGCCGTGGGCGATTTCGTCATTTTTCGCGACGGTATCGGAATGGACTAAAATATGACAGGTTGATCGGAAACAAAAATCGCGCCGTGGGCGATTTCGTCATTTTTCGCGACGGTATCGGAATGGACTAAAATATGACAGGTTGATCGGAAACAAAAATCGCGCCGTGGGCGATTTCGTCATTTTTCGCGACGGTATCGGAATGGACTAAAATATGACAGGTTGATCGGAAACAAAAATCGCGCCGTGGGCGATTTCGTCATTTTTCGCGACGATGTCGGAATGGGCCGAAATTTGGTAGGTTGATTGGAAACGGCCCGAGAAATTGGACTCAGGGCACATACCTGGGATCACGGGATTTTAGCCAAATTCCTTCGTTTAGGCCTCTGAATAATTAATTTCTGTATTAATTATGTCAGGTTGAAGAAGTGTTGGACAAAAAATTAACAAAGAAAAACCGCACCAGGGGAAATTTCGTCATTTTTCGCGACGATGTCGGAATGGGCCTAAATTTGGTAGCTTGATTGGAAACGGCGCGAGTAATTGGCCTCGGGGTACATACCTGGGATCACGAGATTTTAGCCAAATTCCTTCGTTTAGGCCTCCCAATAATTAATTTCCATATTAATTATGTCAGGCTGAAGAAGTGTTGGACAGAAAATTAAAAAAGAAAAATTGCACTAGGGGCAATTTCGTCATTTGTCACGACGGTGTCGGAATGGGCCAAAATTTCGCAGGTTGATTGGAAACGGCCCCAGAAATTGGACTCGAGGCACAAACACAGGATCACTGGATTTTGGCCAAATTTTTTCATTTAGGCCTCTGAATAATTAATTTTCGTATGAATTATGTCTGGTTGAAGAACTGTTGGACAGAAAATTAACAACGCAAAACCGCATCAGCGGCAATTTCATCATTTGTCTTGACGGTGTCGGAATGGGCTGAAATTTGGTAGGTTGATTGGAAACGACCCGAGAAATTGGAGTCGTGGCACATAATCGGGATCACGGGATTTTAGCCAAATTCCTTGGTTTTCGCCTCCTAATAATTAATTTTCGAATTAATTATGTCACGTTGAAGATGTGTTGGACCCGAAAATTAACAACGTAAAGACGAACCAGAGGCAATTTTGTCATTTGTCAGGCTGATTGGAAACGGCCCCAGAAATTGGAGTCGGTGTACAAACCCGAGATCCCTGAATTTTAGCCAAATTCCTTTATTTAGGCCTCCGAATAATTAATTTCCGTATTAATTATGTCAGGCTGAAGAAGTGTTACACAGAAAATTAACAAAGAAAAATCACACCAGGGGCAATTTCGTCATTTGTCACGACAGTGTCGGAATGGGCCGAAATTTGGCAGGTTAATTGGAAACGGCCTGAGAAATTGGACTCGGGGCACATACCCGGGATCACGGGAATTTAGCAAAATTCCGTCGTTTAGGCCTCTGAATAATTAATTTACGTATTAATTATGTCCGGCTTAAGAAGTGTTGGACAGAAAATTAACAAAGAAAAATCGCACCAGGAAAAATTTCGTCATTGGTCGTGACGGTGCCGGAATGGGCTCAAAATTGGCAGGTTGTATGGAAACGGCCCTAGAAATTGGAGTCGTGGTACAAACCCGGGATCATGGGATTTTAGCTAAATTGCTTCGTTTAGGCCTTCGAATAATTAATTTCCGCAATAATTCTGTCAGGTTGAAGTAGTGTTGAACAGAAAATTAAAAAAGAAAAATCGCACCAGGAGTAATTTCGTCATTTGTCGCGACAGTGTCGGAATGGGCCGAAATTTGGTAGGTTCATTGAAAATGGACCCAGAAAGTGGACTCGGGGCACAGACTCGGGATCACGGGATTTTAGCCAATTTCCTTCGTTTAGGCCTCTGAATAATTAATTTCCGTATTAATTTTGTCAAGTTGAAGATGTGCTGGACAAAAAATTAACAATGCAAAACCACACCAGGGGTAATTTCGTCATTTGTCTCGACGGTGTTAAAATGGGCCGAAATTCGGCAGGTTGATTGGAAATGGCCCCAGAAATTGGACTCGGGGCACAAACTCGGGATCATGGGATTTTAGCCAAATTCCATCGTTTAGGCCTCCGAATAATAAATTTTCGTATTAATTATATCCGGCTGAAGAAGTGTTGGATAGAAAATTTAAAAAAGAAAAACTGCACCGGGGCAATTTCGTCATTTGTTGCGACGGCGTCGGAATGAGCCGAAATTTGGCAGGATGATTGGAAACGGCTAGAGATATTGGCCTCGGGGCACAGACCCGGGATCACGGGATTTTAGCCAAATTCCTTCGTTTCGGCCTCCGAATAATTAATTTCCGTATTAATTATGTCAGGTTGTAGAAGTGTTGGACAGAAAATTAACAACGAAAAATCGCACCATAGGCAATTTCGGCCTCACGACGGTGTCGGAATGGGCCGAAATATGGCAAGTTGATTGGAAACGGACCGAGAAATTGGACTCTGGGCACGTACCCGGTATCACGGGATTTTAGCCAAATTCCATCGTTTAGGCCTCCAAATAATTAATTTCCGTATTAATTACGTCAGGTTGAAGAAGTGTTGGACAGAAAATAAAAAAATAAAAACCGCACCAGGGGCAATTTTGCCATTTGTCATGACGGTTTTCGAATGGGGCAGAATTTGGCTGGTTGATTGGAAACGGCCCGAGAAATTGGACTCGGGGCACAGACCCGGTATCACGGGATTTTAGCCAAATTTCTTCGTTTGGGCCTACTAATAATTAATTTTCGTATTAACTATGTCAGGTTGAAGAAGTGTTGGACAGAAAATTAACAACGCAAAACCGAACCAGGGGCAATTTTGTCATTTGTCGCGACGGTGTCGGAATGGGCCAAAATTTGGCAGGTTGATTGGAAACGGCCCGAGAAATTGGACTCAGGGCACATACCTGGGATCACGGGATTTTAGCCAAATTCCTTCGTTTAGGCCTCCGAATAATTAATTTCGTTATTAATTATGTTAGGCTGAAGAAGTGTTGGACAGATAATTAAAAAAGAAAAACCGCACCGGGGGTAATTTTTTTATTTGTCGCGATGGTGTCGGAATGGGCCGAAATTTGGTAGGTTGATTGGAAACGGCCCCAGAAATTTGACTCGGGGCACAAACCCGGGATCACAGGATTTTCGCCAAATTCTTCCGTTTAGGCCTCCGAATAATTAATTTCCGTATTAATTATACCAGGTTGAAGAAGTGTTGTACAGAAAATTAACAATGGAAAACCGCACCAGGGGCAATTATGTCATTTGTCGCGACGGTGTCGGAATGAGGTTGATTGGAAACGGCCCTAGAAATTGGAGTCGGGGCACAGACCCGGGATCACAGGATTTTAGCCAAATTCCTTCGTTTAGGCCTCTGAATAATTAATTTCCATATTAATTATGTCAGGTGGAAGAAGTGTTGGACAGAAAATTAACAATGGAAAACCGCACCAGGGGCAATTATGTCATTTGTCGCGACGGTGTCGGAATGAGGTTGATTGGAAACGGCCCTAGAAATTGGAGTCGGGGCACAGACCCGGGATCACAGGATTTTAGCCAAATTCCTTCGTTTAGGCCTCTGAATAATTAATTTCTGTATTAATTATGTCAGGTTGAAGAAGTGTTGGACAGAAAATTAACAAAGAAAAACCGCACCAGGGGAAATTTCGTCATTTTTCGCGACGGTGTCGGAATGGGCCGAAATTTGGCAGGTTGATTTGAAATGGCCCCCAAAATTGGACTCGGTGCAAGACCTGGTATCACGGGATTTTAGCCAAATTCCTTCGTTTAGGCCTCCAAATAATTAATTTCCGAATTAATTATGTCGGATTCAAGAAGTGTTGGACTGAAAATTAACAACGTAAAATCGCACGAGGGGCAATTTCGTTATTTGTCACGACGGTGTCGAAATAGGCCGAAATTTGGCAGGTTGAATGGAAACGGCCCCAGAAATTGGACTCGGGGCATAGACCCGGGATCAAGGGATTTCAGCCAAATTCCTTCGTTTAGGCCTTCGAATAATTAATTTCCATATTAATTATGTCAGGCTGAAGAAGTGTTGGACAGATAATTAATAAAGAAAAACCACACCCGGGGTAATTTTTTTATTTGTCGCGACAGTGTTGGAATGGGCCAAAATTTGGTAGGTTGAATGGAAGCGGCCCCAAAAATTTGACTCGGGGCTCAGACCCTGGATCATGGGATTTTAGTCAAATTCCTTCGTTTAGGCCTCTGAATAATTAATTTACGTATTAATTATGTAAGGTTGAAGAAGTGTTGGACGGAAAATTAACAACGTAAAACTGCACCAGGGGCAATTTTGTCATTTGTTGCGACAGGGTCGGAATGGCCTGAAATTTCGCAGGTTGATTTGAAACGGCCCGAGAAATTGGACTCGGGGCACATACCCTGGAACAAGGGATTTTAGCCAAATTCCTTCATTTAGGCTTCCGAATAATTAATTTCCTTATTAATTATGTCAGACTGAAGAAGTGTTGGACAGATAATTAATAAACAAAAACCGCACTAGGGGCAATTTTTTTATTTGCCGCGACGGTGTCGGAATGGACCGAAATTTGATAGGTTGATTGGAAATGGCCCTAGAAATTAGACTCGGGGCACAGACCCGGGATCATGGGATTTTAGCCAAATTCCTTCGTTTAGGCCATCGAATGATTAATTTCCATATTAATTATGTCCGGTTGAAGAAGTTTTGGACAGAAAATTAACAACGCAAAACCGCACACGGGGCAATTTTGTCATTTGTTGCGACGGTGTCAGAATGGGCCGAAATTTGGCAGGTTGATTGGAAACGGCCACAGAAATTGGAGTCGGGGCACAGACCCGGGATCATGGGATTTTAGCCAAATTCCTTCGTTTAGGCCTCCCAATAATTAATTTATGTATTAATTATGTCAGGTTGAAGAAGTGGTGGACAGAAAATTAACGAAGAAAAACCGCACCAAGGGAAATTTCGTCATTTGTCGCGATGGTGTCGGAATGGGCCGAAATTTGGTAGGTTGATTTGAAGCGGTCCCCAAAATTGGACTCGGTGCACAGACCCGGGATCACGGGATTTTAGCCTAATTCATTCGTTTTGGCCTCCGAATAATTAATTTTTGAATTAATTATGTCAGGTTGAAGAAGTGTTGGACTGAAAATTAACAATGCAAAACCGCACTGGTGGCAATTTCGTCATTTGTTGCGACGGTGTCGGAATGGGCCGAAATTTGGCAGGTTGATTGGAAACGTTCCCATAAATTGGACTCAGGGCACAGACTCGGGATCACGGGGTTTTTGCTAAATTCCCTCGTTTAAGCTCCGAATAATTAATTTCAAAAATGCACCAGGGGCAATTTTGTCATTTGTCGTGACGGTGTCGGAATGGGCTGAAATTTGGCAGGTTGATTGGAAACGGCCCTAGAAATTAGACTCGGGGCACATACCCGGGATCACGGGATTTTATCCAAATTCCTTCGTTTAGGCCTTCGAATAATTAATTTCCTTATTAATTACGTCAGGCTAAAGAAGTGTTGGACAGATAATTAATAAAGAAAAATCGCACCGGGGGCAATTTCGTTATTTGTCGCGACGGTGTAAGAGTGGGCCGAAATTTGCTGGGTTGATTGGAAACGGCCCCAGAAATTTAACTTGGGGCACAGACTCGGGATCACGGGATTTTACCCAAATTCCTTCGTTTAGGCTTCCGAATAATTAATTTACGTATTAATTATGTCAGGGTGAAGAAGTGTTGGACAGAAAATTAACAATGCAAAACCGCACCAGGGGCAATTTTGTCATTTGTCACGACAGTGTCGGAATGGGCCAAAGCTTGGCAGGTTGATTGGAAACGGCCCCAGAAATTGGAGTCGGGGCACAGACCCGGGATCATGGGATTTTAGCTAAATTCCTTTGTTTACGCCTCCGAATAATTAATTTCTGTATTAATTATGTCAAGTTGAAAAAGTGTTGGACAGAAAATTAACAAAGAAAAATCGCACCAGGGGAAATTTCGTCACTAGTCGCGATGGTGTCGGAATGGGCTGAAATTTTGCAGGTTGACTTGAAACAGCCCCCAAAATTAGACTCGGTGCACAGACTCGGGATCACGGGATTTTAGCCAAATTCCTTTGTTTAGGCCTCCGAATAATTAATTTGCGAATTAATTATGTCAGGTTGAAGAAGTGTTGGACATAAAATTAACAACGTAAAACCGTACCAGCGATAATTTCGTCATTTGTCGCGACGGTGTCGTAAGGGGCCGAAATTTGGCAGGTTGAATGGAAACGGCCTTAGAAATTTGGGTCGAGGCACATACCCGGGATCAAGAGATTGTAGCCAAATTCGTTGGTTTTGGCCTTCGAATAATTAATTTCCATATTGATTATGTCAAGTTGAAGATGAGTTGGACAGAAAATTAACAAAGAGAAACCGCACCAGGGGCAATTTCATGGATTTTAGCCAAATTCCTTTGTTTAGGCCTCCGAATAATTAATTTGCGAATTAATTATGTCAGGTTGAAGATTTGTTGGACAGAAAATCAACAACGTGAAACTGTGCTAGGGGCAATTGTGTCATTTATCGCGATGGTGTCGGAAAGGGCCGAAATTTGGCAGGTTGAATGGAAACGGCCTTAGAAATTTGGGTCGAGGCACATACCCGGGATCAAGAGATTGTAGCCAAATTCGTTGGTTTTGGCCTTCGAATAATTAATTTCCATATTGATTATGTCAAGTTGAAGATGAGTTGGACAGAAAATTAACAAAGAGAAACCGCACCAGGGGCAATTTCATGGATTTTAGCCAAATTCCTTCGTGAAGGCCTCCGAATAATTAATTTTCGAATTAATTATGTCAGGTTGAAGATTTGTTGGACAGAAAATCAACAACGTGAAACTGTGCTAGGGGCAATTGTGTCATTTATCGCGATGGTGTCGGAATGGGCCGAAATTTGGCAGGTTGATTGGAAACGGCCCCAGACATTGGAGTCGGGGCACAGACCCAGGACCATGAGATTTTAGCCAAATTCCTTCGTTTAGGCCCCGAAATAATTAATTTCCGTATTAATTATGTCAGGTTGAAGAACTGTTGGAAAGAAAATTAACAACGCAAAACCGCACCAGGGGCAATTTTGTCATTTGTCGCGACGGTGTCGAAATGGGCCGAAAATTTGGTAGGTTGACTGTGAATGGCCCCAGAAATTGGAGTCGGGGCACAGACCAGGGACCACGGGATTTTAGCCAAATTCCTTCATTTAGGCCTCGGAATAATTAATTTCCGTATTAATTATGTCAGGTTGAAGAAGTGTTGGATAGAAAATTAACGAAGACAAACCGCACTAGGGTAAATTTTGTAATTTGTCGTGACGGTGTCGAAATCAGCCAAAATTTGGCAGGTTGATTGGAAACTGCCTGAGAAATTTGCCTCGGGGCACATACCCGGGATCACGGGATTTTACCAAATTCCTTCGTTTAGGCCTCCAGATAATTAATTTCTGTATTAATTATGTCCGACTGAAGAAGTGTTGGACAGAAAATAAATAACGCAAAAGCGCGCAAGGGGCAATTTCATCATTTGTCGAGACGGTGTCGGAATGGGCCAAAATTTGGCAAGTTGATTGGAAACAGCCCCAGAAATTGGACCCGGGGCACAGACCCGGGATCACTGGATTTTAGCCAAAATTTTTCGTTTAGGCCTCTGAATAATTAATTTTCGTATTAATTATGTTAGGTTGAAGAAGGGTTGGACTGAAAATTAACAACGTTAAATCGCACCAGGGGCAATTTTGTCATTTATCGCGACGCTGTCAAAATGGGCCGAAATTTGGCAGGTTGATTGGAAACGGCCCCAGAAATTGGAGTCCGGGTACAGACCCGGGGCCACGGGATTTTAGCTAAATTCCTTCGTTTAGGCCTCGGAATAATTAATTTCCGTATTAATTATGTAAGTTTGAAGAAGTGTTGGACAGAAAATTAATAACGCAAAACCGCACCAGGGATAATTTTGTCATTGGTGTTGAAATGGGCCAAAATTTGGCAGGTTGATTGGAAACGGCCCCAGAAATTGGAGTCGAGGCACAGATTCGGGACCACGGGATTTTAGCCAAATTCCTTCGTTTAGGCCTCGGAATAATTAATTTCCGTATTAATTATGTTAGGTTCAAGAAGTGTTGGACAGAAAATTAACAATGCAAAACCGCACCAAGGGCAATTTTCTCATTTATCGCGACGGTGTCGAAATGGGCCGAAATTTGGCAGGTTGATTGTAAACGGCCTTAGAAATTGGAGTCGGGGCACAGACCAGGGACCACGGGATTTTAGCCAAATTCCTTCATTTAGGCCTCAGAATAATTAATTTCCGTATTAATTATGTCAGGTTGAAGAAGTGTTGGACAGAAAATTCACGAAGACAAACCGCACCAAGGGAAATTTCGTCATTTGTCGCGACGGTGTCGGAATGGGCCGAAATCTGGCAGGTTGATTGGAAACGGCCTGAGAAATTTGCCTCGGGGCACATACCCGGGATCACAGAATTTTACCAAATTCCTTCGTTTAGGCCTCCAGATAATTAATTTCCGTATTAATTATGTCAGGCTGAAGAAGTGTTGGACAGAAAATTAATAACGCAAAAGCGCACAAGGGTCAATTTCGTCATTTGTCGAGACGGTGTCGGAATGGACTAGAATTTGGCAAGTTGATTGGAAACGGCAGCAGAAATTGGACTCGGGGCACAGACCTGGGATCACTAGATTTTAGCCAAATTTTTTCGTTTAGGCATCTGAATAATTAATTTTCGTATTATTTATGTCAGGTTGAAGAAGGGTTGGACAGAAAATTAACAACGTTAAACCGCACTAGGGGCAATTTTGTCATTTATCGCGACGCTGTCGAAATGGGTCGAAATTTGGCCGGTCAATTGGAAACGGCCTCAGAAATCGGAGTCGGGGCACAAGCCCGGGACCACAGGATTTTAGCCAAATTCCTTCGTTTAAGCCTCGGAATAATTAATTTCTGTATTAATTATGTCAGGTTGAAGAAGTGTTGGACAGAAAATTAATAACACAAAACCGCACCAAGGGCAAATTTTGTCATTTGTCACAACGGTGTCGAAATGGGGCGAAATTTGGTAGGTTGATTGGAAATGGCCCCAGAAATTGGAGTCAAGGCACAGACCCGTGATCACGGGATTTTAGTCAAATTCCTTAGTTTAGGCCCCCAAATAATTAATTTCCGTATTAATTATGTCAGGTTGAAGTAGTGTTGGACAGAAAATTAACGAAGACAAACCACACCAGGGGAAATTTCGTTATTTGTCGCGACAGTGTCGGAATGGGCCGAAATTTGGCAAGTTGATTGGAAACGGCACGAGAAATTTGCCTCGGGGCGCATACCCGGGATCACAAGATTTTAGCCAAATTCCTTCGTTTAGACCTCCGAATAATTAATTTTCGTATTAATTATGTCAGGATGAAAAAGTGTTGGATAGAAAATTTACAAAGAAAAATCGCTCCAGGGCCAATTTTGTCATTTGTCGCGACGGTGTCGGAATGGGTCGAAATTTGTCAGGTTGATTGGAAACGGCCCTAGAAATTGGGCTCGGGGCAAAAACACGGGATCACTGGGTTTTAGCCAAATTTTTTCATTTAGGCCTCTGAATAATTAATTTCCGTATTAATTATGTCGGGCTAAAGAAGTGTTGGACAGAAAATTAACAAAGAAGAACCACACCAGGGGAAATTTCATCATTTGTCGCGACGGTGTCGGAATCGCCCGAAATTTGGCAGGTTGACTGGAAACGGCCCCAGAAATTGGAGTTGGGGTACAAACCCGGGATCACAAGATTTTAGCCAAATTCCTTAGTTTAGGCCTCCGAATAATTAATTTTCGTATTAATTGTGTTAGGTTGAAGAAATGTTGGACAGAAAATTAAAAAAGAAAAATTGTACCAAGGGCAATTTCGTCATATGCCGCGACGGTGTCGGAATGGGCCAAAATTTGGCAGGTTGATTGGAAACGACCCCAGAAATTGGACTCGGGGCACGGACCCGGAATCACTGGATTTTAGCCAAATTTTTTCGTTTAGGCCTCCGAATAATTAATTTTCGTATTAATTTTGACGGGCTGAAGAAGCGTTAGACAGAAAATTAACAAAGAAAAACCGCACCAGGGGAAATTTCGTCATTCGTCGTGATTGTGCTGGAATGGGCCGAAATTTGGTAGGTTGACTAGAAACAGCTCCAGAAATTGGAGTCGGGGTACAGACCCGGGATCACAGGATTTTAGCCAAATTCCATCGTTTAGACCTCCGAATAATTAATTTTCGTATTAATTGTGTTCGGTTGAAGAAGTGTTGGACAGAAAATTAAAAAAGAAAAATCGCACCAAGGACAATTTCGTCATTTGTCACAACGGTGTCGGAATGGGCCGAAATTGGGCAGGTTGATCGAAAAGGGCCCCAAAAATTGGACTCGGGGCACAGAACCAGGATCATGAAATTTTAGCCAAATTCCTTTGTTTAGGCATCTGAATAATTAATTTCCGTATTAATTATGTCAGGTTGAAGAAGTGTTGGACAGAAAATTAACAAAAAAAATCGCACCAGGGGAAATTTCTTCATTTGTCACGACTGGGCCGGAATGGGCCGAAATTTGGCCGGTTGACTGGAAATGGTCCTAGAAATTGGAGTCGGGGTACAGACCCAGGATCATGGGATTTTAGCCAAATTCCTTCGTTTAGGCCTCCGAATAATTAATTTTCGTATTAATTATGTTAGGTTGAAGAGGTGTTGGACAGAAAATTAAAAAAGAAAAATTACACCAAATGCAATTTCGTCATTTGTCGCGACGGTGTCGGAATGGGCCGATATTTGGCAGGTTGATCGGTAACGGCCCCAGAAATTGGACTTGGGTCATAGACCCGGGATCACGGGATTTTAGCCAAATTCCTTTGTTTAGGCATCCGAATAATTATTTTTCGTATTAATTATGTTAGGTTGAAGAAGTGATGGACCGAAAATTAACAAAGAAAACCCGCACCATGGACAATTTGGGCCTTGCGACGGTGTCGGAATGCGTCGAAATTGTCGAAATGGGCCGAAATTTGACTGGATGAATGGAAACGGCACTAGAAATTGGACTCGGGGCATAGACCCGGGGTCAACCGATTTTGGCCAAATTCCTTCGTTTTGGCCTCCGAATAATTAATTTCCATATTAATAATGTTAGGCTGAAGAAGTGTTGGACAGAAAATTAACAAAGAAAAATCGCACCAGGGGCAATTTCATCATTTGTCGCGACAGTGTTGGAATGGGCTGAAATTTGGCAGGTTGATTGGAAACGGCCCCAGAAATTGGACTCGGGGCACAGACCCAAGATCACTGGATTTTAGCCAAATTTTTTCGTTTAGGCCTTCGAGTAATTAATTTTCGTATTAATTATGTCTGGTTGAAGAAGTGTTCGACAGAAAATTAACAACGCAAAACCGCACCAGCGACAATTTCGTCATTTGTCGCGACGGTGTCGGAATGGGCCGAAATTTGGTAGGTTGATTGGAAACAACCCGAGAAATTGGATCCGAGGCACATACTCGAGATCACGGGATTTTAGCCAAATTCCTTGGTTTTGGCCTCCTAATAATTAATTTCCGAATTAATTATGTCACGTTGAAGATGTGTTGGACAGAAAATTAACAACGTAAAATCGAACCAGAGGCAATTTTGTCATTTGTCGCGGCGGTGTCAGAATGGGCCGAATTTGGCAGGTTGATTGGAAACGGCCCCAAAAATTGGACTCGGTGTACAAAGACGAGATCCCCAGATTTTAGACAAATTCCTTCGTTTAGGCCTCCGAATAATTAATTTTCGTATTAATTATACCAGGCTAAAGAAGTATTGGACAGAAAATTAACAAAGAAAAACCGCACCAGGGGCAATTTCGTCATTTGTCACGATGGTGTCAGAATGGGCCGAAATTTAGCAGGTTGATTGGAAACGGCTTGAGAAATTGGACTCAGGGCACATACTCGAGATCACTTGATTTTAGCTAAATTTCGTCATTTAGGCCTCCGAATGATCAATTTTCATATTAATTATGTCAGGCTGAAGAAGTTTTGGGTAGAAAATTAACACAGAAAAACCACACCAGGGAAAATTTCATCATTTGTCGCGACGGTGCCGAAATGAGCTCAAATTTGGCAGGTTGCTTGGAAACGGCCCCAGAAATTGGAGTCGGGGTACAAACTCGGGATCACGGGATTTTAGCCAAATTGCTTCGTTTAGGCCTTCGAATAATTAATTTTCGTAATAATTATGTTAGGTTGAAGATGTGTTGAACATAAAATTAAAAAAGAAAAATCGCACCAGGGGCATTTTCATCATTTGTCGCGACGGATCGGGATGGGCCGAAATTTGGCAGGTTGATTGGAAATGGCCCCAGAAAGTGGACTCGGGGCACAGACCCGGGATCACGGGATTTTAGCCAAATTCCTTCTTTTAGGCCTCCGAATAATTAATTTTCGTATTAATTCTGTCAAGTTGAAGATGTGTTGGACAGAAAATTAACAACGCAAAACCGCACCAGGGGCCATTTCATCATTTGTCTCGACGGTGTCAGAATGGGCCGAAATTTAGCAGGTTGATTGGAAATTGCCCCAGAAATTGGACTCGGGGCACAGACCCAGGATCATGGGATTTTAGCCAAATTCCTTCGTTTAGGCCTCCGAATAATAAATTTTTGTATTAATTATGTCCGGTTGAAGAAGTCTTGGACAGAAAATTAAAAAAAGAAAAACCGCACCAGGGGCAATTTCGTCATTTCTCGCGACAGTGTCGAAATGGGCCGAAATTTGGCAGGATGATTGGAAACGGCCCGAGAAATTGGACTCCGGGCACAGACCTGAGATCACGGGATTTTAGCCAAATTCCTTCATTTAGGCCCCCGAAAAATTAATTTCTGTATTAATTATGTCAGGTCGAAGAAGTGTTGGACAGAAAATTAACAAAGAAAAACCGCACCAGGGGCAATTTCGGCCTTGCGACGCTATCGGAATGGGCCGAAATTTGGCAGGTTGATTGGAAACGGCCCCAGAAATTGGACTCGGGGCACAGAACCGGGATCACAGGATTTTAGCCAAATTCCTTTGTTTAGGGCTACGAATAATTAATTTTCGTATTAATTATGTCAGGTTGAAGAAGTGTTGGACAGAAAATTAACAAAGAAAAACCGTACCCGGGGCAATTTCGGCCTCGCGACGGTGTCGGAATGGGACGAAATTTGGCAGGTTGATTGGAAACGGATCGAGAAATTGGACTCGGGGCACATACCCGGTATCGTGGGATTTTAGCCAAATTCCTTCATTTAGGCCTCTGAATAATTAATTTTTGTACTAATAATGTCAGGCTGAAGAAGTATTAGACAGAAAATTAACAAAAAAAACCGCAGTAGGGGCAATTTTGTCATTTGTCGCGACAATGTCGCAATAGGCCGAAATTTGGCAACTTGATTTGAAACGGCCCCAGAAATTGGACTCGGGGCACAGACTCAGGATCGCGGGATTTTAACCAAATTCCTTCGTTTAGGTCTCCGAATAATTAATTTCCATATTAATTGTCATGTTGAAGAAGTGTTGGACAGAAAATTAACAACGCAAAACCGCACCGGGGCAATTTTGTCATTTGTCACGATGGTGTCGGAATGGGCTGAAATTTTGCAGGTTGATTGGAAACGGCCCCATAAATTGGACTCGGGGCACAGACCCGGAATCACAGGATTTTAGCCAAATTCCTTCGTTTAGGACACCGAATAATTAATTTCCGTATTGATTACGTCAGGTTGAAGAAGTGTTGGACAGAAAATTAACGAAGACAAACTGCACCAGGGGAAGTTTCGTCATTTGTCGCGACGGTGTCGGAATGGGCCGAAATTTTGCAGGTTGATTGGAAACGGCCCGAGAATTTACCTTGGGGCACATACCCGGGATCACAGGATTTTAGCCAAATTCCTACATTTAGACCTCTGAATAATTAATATCCGCGTTAATTATGTCAGGCTGAAGAAGTGCTGGACAGAAAATTAACAAAGAATAACCGCACCAGGGGCAATTTCGTCATTTATCGCGACGGTGTTGGAATGGGCTGAAATTTTGCAGGTTGATTGGAAACGACCCCAGAAATTGGACTCGGGGCACAGACCTGGGATCACTGGAGTTTAGCCAAATTTTTTCGTTTGGGCCTCCGAATAGTTAATTTCCGTATTAATTGTGTCTGGTTGAAGAAGTGTTGGACAGAAAATTAACAACGCAAAACCGCACCAACGGCAATTTCGTCATTTGTTGAACGGTGTCGGAATGGGCTGAAATTTGGCAGGTTGATTGGAAACGGCCCTAGAAATTGGACTCGGGGCACAGACCCGAGATCACGGGATTTTAACCAAATTCCTTCGTTTAGGTCTTCGAATAATTAATTTCCATATTAATTGTCATGTTCAAGAAGTGCTGGATAGAAAATTAAAAATGCAAAACCACACCAGGGGCAATTTTATCATTGGTCACGACGGTGTCAGAATGGGCCAAAATTTGGTAGGTTGATTGGAAACGGCCCCAAAAATTGGACTTGGGGCGCAGACCCGGGATCACAGGATTTTAGCCAAATTCCTTCGTTTACGCCTCCGAATAATTAATTGTTGTATTAATTATGTCAGGTTGAAGAAGTGTTGGACAGAAAACTGACGAAGAAAAACTGCACCAGGGGAAATTTCGTCATTTGTCGCGACGGTGTTGGAATGGGCCGAAATTTGGCAGGTTGATTGGAAATGGCCCTAGAAATTGGAGTTGGGGCACAGACCCGAGACCACAGGATTTTAGTCGAATTCCTTCGTTTAGGTTTTCGAATAATTAAGTTTCGTATTAATTATGTCAAGTTGAAGAAGTGTTGGACAGAAAATTTACAACGCAAAACAGCACCAAGGGCAATTTTGTCATTTGTCGCGAAGGTGTCGGAATGGGCCGAAATTTAGCAGGTTGATTGGAAACGGCCCAAGAAATTGGAGTCGGGGCACAGACCCGGTACCACGGGATTTTAGCCAAATTCCTTCGTTTAGGCCTCGGAATAAATAATTTCCGTATTAATTATGTCAGCTTGAAGAAGTGGTGGAAAGAAAATTAACAACGTAAATCCACACCGGGGGCAATTTTGTCATTTGTCGCGACGGTGTCGGAATGGGCTGAAATTTGGCAGGTTGATTGGAAACGGCCCCAGAAATTGGAGTCGGGGCACAGAATCGGGACCACGGGATTTTAGCCAAATTCCTTCGTTTAGGCCTCGGAATAATTAATTTTCGTATTAATTATGTCTGGTTGAAGAAGTGTTGGATAGAAAATTAACGAAGACAAACCGCACCATGGGAAATTTCGTCATTTGTCGCGACAGTGTCGGAATAGGGCGAAATTTGGCAGGTTGATTGGAAACGACCCGAGAAATTTGCCTCGGGGCACATACCCGAGGTCACGGGATTTTAGCCAAATTCCTTCGTTTAGGCCTCCAGATAATTAATTTTCGTATTAATTATGTCGGGCTGAAGAAGTGTTGGACAAAAAATTAACAACGCAAAAGTGCACAAGGGGCAATTTCATCATTTGTCGTAACACTGTCGGAATGAGCAGAAATTTGGCATGTTGATTGGAAACGGCCACAGAAATTGGAATCGGGGCACAGACCCGGAATCACTGGATTTTAGCCAAATTTTTTCGTTTAGACCTCCGAATGATTAATTTCCGTATTAATTATGTCTGGTTGAAGAAATGTTGGACAGAAAATTAACAACGCAAAATCGCACCAAGGGCAATTTCCTCATTTATTACGATGGTGTCGGAATGGGCCGAAATTTGGCAGGTTGATTGGAAACGGCCCGAGAAGTTGGAGTCGGGGCACATACCAGGGATCACGGGATTATCGCCAAATTCCTTCGTTTTGGCCTCCGAATAATTAAATTTCATATTAATTATGGCACGTTGAAGATGTGTTGGGCAGAAAATTAACAACGCAAAACTGAACCAGGGGCAATTTTGTCATTTGTCGTGGCGTTGTTAGAATTGGGGGAAATTTGCAGGTTGATTGAAAACGGCCCCAGAAATTGGACTCGGTGTACAAACCTGAGATCACCGGATTTTAGCCAAATTCATCGTTTAGGCCTCCAAATAATTAATTTTTGTATAAATTACGTCAGGATGAAGAAGTGTTGGACAGAAAATTAACAAAGAAATATCGCACCAGGGGCAATTTCGTCATTTGACGCGATGGTGTCGAAATGGGCCGAAATTTGGCAGGTTGATTGGAAACGGCCCGAGAAATTGGACTCGAGGCAAATACACGGGATCACGGGATTTTTGCAAAACTCCGTCGTTTAGGCCTCAGAATAATTAATTTCCGCATTAATTATGTCAGGCTGAAGAAGTGTTGGACAGAAAATTAACAAAGAAAAACTGCACCAGGGGAAATTTCTTCATTTGTCACGACGGTGTGAGAATGGACCGAAATTTGGCAGGTTGACTGGAAACATTTCCAGCCCCAGAAATTGGATTCGGGATACAGACCCAGAATCACGGGATTTTAGCCTAATTCCTTCGTTTTGGCCGCCGAATAATTAATTTCCGTATTAATTATGTTAGGATGAAAATGTGTTGGACAGAAAATTAACAACGCAAAACCACATCAGGGGCGATTTCGTCATTTGTCGCAACGATGTCAGAATGGGCCGAAATTTGGCAGTTTGATTGGAAATGGCCCCAAAAATTGGACTCGGGGCACAGACTCGGGGTCACGGGATTTTAGCCAAATTCCATCGTTCAGGCCTCCGAATAATTAATTTCTGTATTAATTATGTCAGGCTGAAGAAGTGTTGAACAGAAAATTAACAACGCAAAAGTGCACAAGGGGCAATTTCATCATTTGTCGTAACAGTGTCGGAATGAGCAGAAATTTGACATGTTGATTGGAAACGGCCCCAGAAATTGGACTCGTGGCACAGACCCGGAATCACTGGATTTTAGCCAAATTTTTTCGTTAAGGCCTCCGAATAATTAATTTCCGTATTAATTATGTCTGGTTGAAGAAATGTTGGACAGAAAATTAACAACGCAAAATCGCACCAACGGCAATTTCGTCATTTATTGCGATGGTGTTGGAATGGGCCAAAATTTGGTAGGTTGATTGGAAATGGCCCGAGAAGTTGGAGTCGGGGAACATACCCGGGATCACGGGATTATCACCAATTTCCTTCGTTTTGGCCTCCGAATAATTAAATTTCGTATTAATTATGGCACGTTGAAGATGTGTTGGACAGAAAATTAACAACGCAAAACTGAACCAGGGGCAATTTTGTCATTTGTCGCGGCGTTGTCAGAATTGGGGGAAATTTGCAGGTTGATTGAAAACGGCCTCAGAAATTGGACACGGTGTACAAACCCAAGATCACCGGATTTTAGCCAAATTCATCGTTTAGGCCTCCAAATAATTAATTATTGTATTAATTACGTCAGGATGAAGAAGTGTTGGACAGAAAATTAACAAAGAAATATCGTACCAGGGGCAATTTCGTCATTTGACGCGACGGTGTCGAAATGGTCCGAAATTTGGCAGGCTGATTGGAAACGGCCCGAGAAATTGGACACGGGGCAAATACACGGGATCACGAGATTTTAGCAAAATTTCGTCGTTTAGGCCTCCGAATAATTAATTTCCGTATTAATTATGTCAGGCTGAAAAAGTGTTGAAAGAAAATTAACAAAGAAAAACCGCACCAGGGAAAATTTCTTCATTTGTCACGACGGTGTGAGAATGAACCGAAATTTGGCAGGTTGACTGGAAACGGCCCCAAAAATTGGATTCGGGGTATAGTCCCAGAATCACGGGATTTTAGCCTAATTCCTTCGTTTCGACCTCCGAATAATTAATTTCCATATTAATTATGTTAGGTTGAAAATGTGTTGGACAGAAAATTAACAACGCAAAACCGCACCAGGGGCAATTTTGTCATTTGTCGCAAAGGTGTTAGAATGGGCCAAAATTTGGCAGGTTGATTGGAATTGGCCCCAGAAATTGGACTCGGGGCACAGACCCGAGGTCACGGGATTTTAGCCAAATTCCCTCGTTTAGGCCTCCGAATAATTAATTTTCGTATTAATTATGTCAGGTTGAAGAATTACTAGACAGAAAATTTAAAAAGAAAAACCGCACCAGGGGCAATTTCATCATTTGCCGCGACGGTGTCGGAATGGGCCAAAATTTGGCAGGATGATTGGAAACGGCCTGAGAAATTGGACTCTGGGCACAGACCCGGGATCACGGGATTTTAGCCAAATTCCTTCGTTAAGGCCTCCAAGTAATTAATTTCCCTATTAATTATGTCAGGTTGAAGATGTGTTGGACAGAGAATAAACAACGTAAAACCGCACCAGGGGCAATTTTGTCATTTATCACGACGGTGTCGGAATGGGCTGAAATTTGGCAGGTTGATTGGAAACGGCCCCAGAAATTGGACTCGGGGCACAGACCCGGGATCATGGGATTTTAGCTAAATTCCTTTGTTTTTGTCCCCGAATAATTAATGTCCGTATTAATTATGTCAGTTGAAGAAGTGTTGGACAGAAAATTTATAACGCAAAACCGCACAAGGGGCAATTTTGTCATTTGTCACGATGGTGTCGGAATGGGCCGAAATTTGGCCGGTTGATTGGAAACGGCCCCAGAATTGGAGTCGAGGCACAGACCCGGGATCACGGGATTTTAGCCAAATTCCCTAGTTTAGGCCCTCGAATAATTAATTTCAGTATTAATTATGTCAGGTTGAAGAAGTGTTGAATAGAAAATTAACGAAGACAAGCCGTACCAGGGAAAATTTCGCCATTTGTCGTGACAGTGTCGGAATAGGCCGAAATTTGGTAGGCTGGTTGGAAACGGCACGAGAAATTTGCCTCGGGGCACGTACCCGGGATCACAGGATTTCAGCCAAATTCCTTCATTTAGGCCTCCGAATAATTAATTTCCGTATTAATTACGTCAGGATGAAGAAGTGTTGGACAGAAAATTAACAAAGAGAAACCGCACCATGGGCAATTTCGCCAATTGTCGCGACGGCGTTGGAATGGGCCGAAATTTGGCAGGTTGATTGGAAACGGCCCCAGAAATTGGACTCGGGGCACAGACCTGGGATCACTAGATTTTAGCCAAAATTTTTCGTTTAGGCCTCCGAATAATTAATTTTCGTGTTAATTATGTTGGGCTAAAGAAGTGTTGGACAGAAAATTAACAAAGAAAAACCGCACCAGGGGAAATTTCGTCATTTGTCGCGACGGTGCCGGAATGGGCCGAAATTTGGCAGGTTGACTGGAAACGGCCCCAGAAATTGGAGTCGGGGTACAGACCTAGGATCATGGGATTTTAGCCAAATTCCTTCGTTTAGGCCTCCGAATAATTAATTTCCACATTAATTATGTTAGGTTGAAGAAGCGTTGGACAGAAAATTAAAAAAGAAAAATAACACCAAGGGCAATTTCGTCATTTGCCGCGACGGTGTCGGAATGGGCCGAAATTCGGCAGGTTGATTGGAAACGGCCGCAAGAAATTGGACTCGGGGCACAGACCCGGGATCACAGAATTTTAGCTAAATTTCTTTGTTTAGACCTCCGAATAATTAATTTTCGTATTAATTATGTCATGGTTAAGAAGTGTTGGATAGAAAATTAACAAAGAAAAACCTCACCAGATGCAATTTGGGCCTTTCGACGATGTCGGAATGGGCCGAAATTTGGCTGGTTGATTGGAAACGACCCTAGAAATTGGACTCGGGGCACAGACCCGGGATCACAGGATTTTGCCCAAATTCCTTCCTTTAGGCCTCCGAATAATTAATTTCCGTATTAATTATGTGAGGTTGAAGAAGTGCTGGACAGAAAGTTTACAAAGAAAAATCGCACCAGGGGCAATTTCGTCATTTGTCGAGACGTTGTTGGAGTGGGCCGAAATTTGGCAGGATGATTGGAAACGGCCCGAGAAATTGGACTCGGGGCACAGACCCAGGATCACGGGATTTTAGCCAAATACCTTCGTTGAGGCCTCCGAATAATTAATTTTTGAATTAATTATGTCAGCTTGAAGATTTGTTGGATAGAAAATTAACAACATGAAACTCCACCAGGGGCAATTTTGTCATTTAGCGCAACGGTGTCGGAATGGGCCGAAAATTGGCATGTTGATGGGAAACGGCCCCAGAAATTGGACTCGGGGCACAGACCCGTGATCACGGGATTTTAGCCAAATTCCTTCGTTTAGGCATCCGAATAATTAATTTTCGTATTAATTATGTCATGTTGAAGAAGTGTTGGATAGAAAATTAACAAAGAAAAACCGCTCCAGGGGCAATTTCGGCCTCGAGACGGTGTCGAAATATGCCGAAATTGTCGGAATGAGCCGAAATTTGGCAGGTTGATTGGAAACTGCCCCAGAAATTGGACTCTGGGCTAGAACCCTGGATCACAGGATTTTAGCCAAATTCCTTCATTTAGGCCTCCGAATAATTAACTTTCGAATTAATTATGTCAGGTTGAAGAAGTGTTGGACAGAAAATTAACAAAGAAAAATCGCACCAGGGGCAATTTCGGCCTCGCGACGGTGTCGGAATGGGCCGAAATTTGGCAGGTTGATTGGAAACGGCCCCAGAAATTGGACTCTGGGCTAGAACCCTGGATCACAGGATTTTAGCCAAATTCCTTCATTTAGGCCTCCGAATAATTAACTTTCGAATTAATTATGTCAGGTTGAAGATGTGTTGGATAGAAAATTAAAAAAGAAAAATTGTACCAGGGGCAATTTCATCATTTGTCGCGACGGTGTCAGAATGGGCTGAAATTTAGCATGTTGATTGGAAACGGCCCCAGAAATTGGACTCGAGGCACAGACCTGGGATCACGGGATTTTAGCCAAATTCCTTCTTTTAGGCCTCAGAATAATTAATTTCCGTATTGATTATCTCTGGTTGAAGAAGTGTTGGACATAAAATTAACAATGCAAAACCACACCAGGGGCAATTTTGTCATTTGTCACGACGGTGTCGAAATGGGCCGAAATTTGGCAGGTTGATTGGAAACGGCCCCAGAAATTGGACTCTGGGCACAGACCCGGGGTCATGGGATTTTAGCCAAATTCCCTCGTTTAGGCCTCCGAATAATTAATTTTCGTGTTAATTATGTCAGGTTGAAGAATTACAAGATAGAAATTTAAAAAGAAAAATCGCACTAGGGACGATTTCATCATTTGTCGCGACGGTGTCAGAATGGGCCGAAATTTGGCAGGATGATTGGAAACGGCCTGAGAAATTGGACCCTGGGTACAGACCCGGGATCACGGGATTTTACCCAAATTCCTTCGTTAAGGCCTCCAAGTAATTAATTTCCCTATTAATTATGTCAGGTTGAAGATGTGTTGGACAGAGAATAAACAACGCAAAACCGCACCAGGGGCAATTTTGTCATTTATCGCGACGGTGTCGAAATGGGCTGAAATTTGGCAGGTTGATTGGAAACGGCCCCAGAAATTGGACTCGGGCACAGACCCGGGATCATGGGATTTTAGCTAAATTCCTTTGTTTTTGTCCTCGAATAATTGATGTCCGTATTAATTATGTCAGGTTGAAGAAGTGTTGGACAGAAAATTTACAACGCAAAACCGCACCAGGGGCAATTTTGTCATTTGTCACGACGGTGTCGGAATGGGCCGAAATTTGCCAGGTTGATTGGAAACGGCCCCAGAAATTGGAGTCGAGGCACAGACCCGGGATCACGGGATTTTAGCCAAATTCCTTTGTTTAGGCCCCCGAATAATTAATTTTCGTATTAATTATGTCAGGTTGAAGAAGTGTTGGACAGAAAATTAACGAAGACAAACCGTACCAGGGGGAATTTCGCCATTTGTCGCGACAGTGTCGGAATAGGCCGAAATTTGACAGGTTGGTTGGAAACGGCACGAGAATTTGCCTCGGGGCGCGCACCCGGGATCACAGGATTTTAGCCAAATTCCTTCATTTAGGCCTCCGAATAATTAATTTTCGTATTAATTATGTCAGGATGAAGAAGTGTTGGACAGAAAATTAACAAAGAGAAACTGCACCAGGGGCAATTTCGTAATTTGTCGCGACGGCGTTGGAATGGGCCGAAATTTGGCAGGCTGATTGGAAACGGCCCCAGAAATTGGACTCGGGGCAAAAACCTGGGATCACTGGATTTTACCCAAATTTTTTCGTTTAGGGCTCCGAATAATTAATTTTCGTATTAATTATGTCGGGCTGAAGAAGTGTTGGACAGAAAATTAACAAAGAAAAACCGCACCTGGGGAAATTTCGTCATTTGTCGCGACGGTGCCAGAATGGGCCGAAATTTGGTAGGTTGACTGGAAACGGCCCCAGAAATTGGAGTCGGGGTACAGACCTAGGATCATGGGATTTTAGCCTAATTCCTTCGTTTAGGCCTCCGAATAATTAATTTCCGCATTAATTATGTTAGGTTGAAGAAGTGTTGGATCGAAAATTAAAAAAGAAAAATTGTACCAAGGGCAATTTCGTCATTTGTCGCGACGGTGTCGGAATGGGCCAAAATTTGGCATGTTGATTGGAAACGGCCCCAGAAATTGGACTCGGGGCACAGACATGTGATCACGGGATTTTAGCCAAATTCCTTCATTTAGGCCTCCGAATAATTAATTTCCGTATTAATTATGTCTAGTTGAAGAAGTGTTGGACATAAAATTAACAACGTAAAACCACACCAGGGGCAATTTTGTCATTTGTCACAAAGGTGTCGGAATGGGCCGAAATTTGGCAGGTTGATTGGAAACGGCCCCAAAAATTGGAGTCGGGGCACGGACTCGGGGTCACGGGATTTTAGCCCAATTCCTTTGTTTTGGCTTCCGAATAATTAATTTATGTATTAATTACGTCAGGTTGAAGAAGTGCTGGACAGAAAATTAACGAAGACAAATCTCACCAGCAAAAATTTTGTCGTTTGTCGCGACGGTGTCGGAATGGACCAAAATTTGGCAAGTTGATTGGAAACGGCTCGAGAAATTTGCCTCGGGGCACATACCCGGGATCACGGGATTTTAGCCAAATTCCTTCGTTAAGGCCTCTAAATAATTAATTTCCGTATTAATTATGTCAGGTTGAAGATATGTTGGACAGAAAATTAGAAAAGAAAAATCGCACCAGGCGTAATTTTGTCATTTGTCATGACGGTGTTGGAATGGGCCGAAATTTGGCAGGTTGATTGGAAACGGCCCCAGAAATTGGACTCGGGACACAGACCCGGGATCACTGGATTTTAGCCAAATTTTTTCGTTTAGGCCTCCGAATAATTATTTCCGTATTAATAATGTCTAGTCGAAGATGTGTTGGACAGAAAATTAACAACGCAAAACCGCAACAGGGGTAATTTCGTCATTTGTCGCGACGGTGTCGGAATGGGCCGAAATTTGGCAGGTTGATTGGAAACAACCATAGAAATTGGAGTCAAGGCACATACTCGGGATCAGGGATTTTAGCCCAATCCCTTCATTTTGGCCTCCGAATAATTAATTTCCGTATTAATTAAGTCACGTTGAAGATGTGTTGGACAGAAAATTAACAACGCAACACCGAACCAGGGGCAATTTTGCCATCTATCACGACGGTGATAGAATGGCCCGACTTTGGCAGGTTGATTGGAAATGGCCCCAGAAATTGGACTCGGGGCACAGACCCAGGATCACTGATTTTAACTAAATTCCTTCGTTTTTGTCCCCGAATAATTAATGTCCGTATTAATTATGTCAGGTTGAAGAAGTGTTGGACAGAAAATTCACAACGCAAAACCGCACCAGGGGCAATTATATCATTCGGTGTCGGAATGGGCCGAAATTTGGCAGGTTGATTGGAAACGGCCCTAGGAATTGGAGTCGAGGCACAGACCCGGGATCACGGGATTTTAGCCAAACTCCTTAGTTTTGGCCCCCGAATAATTAATTTCCATATTAATTATGTCAGGTTGAAGAAGTGTTGTACAGAAAATTAAAGAAGACAAACCGCACCAGGAGAAATTTCGTCATTTGTCGCGACAGTGTCGGAGTAGGCCAAAATTTGGCGGGTTGATTGGAAACGGCATGAGAAATTTACCTCGAGGTACGTACCCGAGATCTAAGGATTTTAGCCAAATTCCTTCATTTAGGCATCCGAATAATTAATTTTCGTGTTAATTATGTCAGGATGAAGAAGTGTTGGACAGAAAATTAACAAAGAAAAATCGCACCAGGGGCAATTTCGTCATTTGTCGCGACTGTGTCGGAATGGGCCGAAATTTGGCAGGTTGATTGGAAACGGCCCCAGAAATTGGACCCGGGGCAGAGACCCAGGATCACTGGATTTTAGCCAAATTTTTTAGTTTAGGCCTCCGAATAATTAATTTTCGTATTAATTATGTCGGGCTAAAGAAGTGTTGGACAGAAAATTAACAAAGAAAAACCACACCAGGGGAAATTTCGCCATTTATCGTGACGGTGCCGGAATGGGCTGAAATTTGGTGAAACGGCCCCAGAAATTGAAGTCGGGGTACAGACCAAGGATCATGGGACTTTAGCCAAATTCCTTCGTTTAGGCCTCCGAATAATTAATGTCCACATTAATTATGTTAGGTTGAAGAAGTGTTGGACAGAAAATTAAAAAAGAAAAATTGTACCAAGGGCAATTTTGTCTTTTATCGTGATGGTGTCGGAAAGGGCCGAAATTCGGCAGGTTGATTGGAAAGGGCCCCAAAAATTGGACTCGGGGCACAGACCCGGGATGACGGAATTTTAGCCAAATTTCATTGTTTAGGCCTCCGAATAATTAATTTCCGTATTAATTATGTCAGGTTGAAGAAGTGTTGGACAGAAAATTAACAAAGAAAAGCCTCACCAGAGCAATTTCAGCCTTGCGACGGTGTCGGAATGGGCTGAAATTTGGCTGGTTGATTGGAAAGGGCCCTAGAAATTGGACACGGTGCACAGACTCGGGATCACAGTATTTTAGCCAAATTCCTTAGTTTAGGCCTCCGAATAATTAATTTCCATATTAATTATGTCAGGTTGAAGAAGTGTTGGATAGAAAATTAACGAAGATAAACCGCACTAGGGGAAATTTCGTCATTTGTCGCGACAGTGTCGGAATAGGCCGAAATTTGGTAGGTTGGTTGGAAACGGCATGAGAAATTTGCCTCGGGGTACGTACCCGAGATCACAGGATTTTAGCCAAATTCCTTCATTTAGGCCTCCGAATAATTAATTTCCTTATTAATTATGTGAGGATGAAGAAGTGTTGGACAGAAAATTAACAAAGAGAAATCGCACCAGGGCCAATTTCGTCATTTGTCGCGACGGTGTTGGAATGGGCCGAAATTTAGCAGGTTGATTGGAAACGACCCGAGAAATTTGCCTCGGGGCACATACCCCGGCTCACGGGATTTTTGCCAAATTCCTTCGTTTAGGCCTCCGGATAATTAATTCTCGAATTAATTATGTCAGGCTGAAGAAGTGTTGGACAGAAAATTAACAACGCAAAAGTGCACAAGGGGCAATTTCATCATTTGTCGTAACAGTGTCGGAATGAGTAGAAATTAGGCATGTTGATTGGAAACGGCCCCAGAAATTGTACTCGGGGCACAGACCCGGAATTACTGGATTTTAGCCAAATTTTTTCATTTAGGCCTCCGAATAATTAATTTCCGTATTAATTACGTTTGGTTGAAGAAATGTTGGACAGAAAATTAACAACGCAAAATCGCACCATGGGCAATTTCGTCATTTATTGCGATGGTGTTGGAATGGGCCGAAATTTGGCAGGTTGATTGGAAACGGCCCGAGAAGTTGGAGTCGGGGCACATACCCGGGATCACGAGATTATTGCCAAATTCCTTCGTTTTGGCCTCCGAATAATTAAATCTCCTGTTAATTATGGCATGATGAAGATGTGCTGGACAGAAAATTAACAATGCAAAACTGAACCAGGGACAATTTTGTCATTTGTCGCGGCGTTGTCAGAATTGCGCGAATTTGGCAGGTTGATTGAAAACGGCCCCAGAAATTGGACTCGGTGTACAAACCCGAGATCACCGATTTTAGCCAAATTCATCGTTTAGGCCTCCAAATAATTAAATTTTGTATTAATTACGTCAGTATGAAGAAGGGTTGGACAGAAAATTAACAAAGAAATATCGCACTAGGGCAATTTCGTCATTTGACGCGATGGTGTCGAAATGGGCCGAAATTTGGCAGGTTGATTGGAAACGGCCCGAGAAATTGGACTCGGGGCAAATACACGAGATCACGGGATTTTAGTAAAATTCCGTCATTTAGGCTTTCGAATAATTAATTTCCGTATTAATTATGTCAGGCTGAAAAAGTGTTGGACAGAAAATTAACAAAGAAAAACCGCACCAGGGGAAATTTCTTCATTTGTCACGACGGTGTGAGAATGGACTGAAATTTGGCAGGTTGACTGGAAACGGCCCCAGAAATTGGATTTGGGGTATAGACCCAGAATCACGGGATTTTAGCCTAATTCCTTCGTTTCAGCCTCCGAATAATTAATTTCCGTATTAATTATGTTAGGTTGAAAATGTGTTGGACAGAAAATTAACAACGCAAAACTGCACCAGGGGTGATTTCGTCATTTGTCGCAACGGTGTCAGAATGGGACGAAATTTGGCAGGTTGATTGGAAATGGCCCCAAAAATTGGACTCGGGGCACAGACCCGGGTCACGAGATTTTAGCCAAATTCCCTCGTTTAGGCCTCCGAATAATTAATTTTCGTATTAATTATGTCAGGTCGAAGAATCACTAGACAGAAAATTTAAAAAGAAAAACCCCACCAGGGGCAATTTCATCATTTGTCGCGGCGGTGTCGGAATGGGTCGAAATTTTGGCAGGATGATTGGAAACGGCCTGAGAAATTGGACTCTGGGCACAGACCCGGGTTCACAGGATTTTAGCCAAATTTGGCAGGTTGATTGGAAACGGCCCCAAAAATTGGAGTCGGGGACGGACCTGGGGTCACGGGATTTTAGCCCAATTCCTTCATTTAGGCCTCCGAATAATTAATTTCTGTATTAATTACGTCAGGTTGAAGAAGTGCTGGACTGAAAATTAAAGAAGACAAATCTCACCAGCGGAAATTTCGTCATTTGTGGCGACGGTGTCGGAATGGACCGAAATTTAGAAGGTTGATTGGAAACGGCTCTAGAAATTTGCCTCGGGGTACATAGCCGGGATCCCAGGATTTTAGCCAAATTCCTTCGTTAAGGCCTCCAAATAATTAATTTCCGTATTAATTATGTCAGGTTGAAAATGTGTTGGACCGAAAATTAGAAAAGAAAAATCGCACCAGGCGTAATTTCGTCATTTGTCATGACGGTGTCGGAATGGGCCGAAATTTGGCAGGTTGATTGGAAACGGCCCCAGAAATTGAACTCGGGACACAGATCCAGGATCACTGGATTATAGCCAAATTTTTTCGTTTAGGCCTCCGAATAATTATTTCCGTATTAATTATGGCTAGTTGAAGATGTGTTGGACAGAAAATTTACAACGCAAAACCACAACAGGGGTAATTTCGTCATTTGTCGCGACGGTGTCGGAATGGGCCGAAATTTGGCAAATTGATTGGAAACAACCACAGAAATTGGAGTCGAGCCACATACTCGGGATCACGGGATTTTAGCCCAATCCCTTCATTTTGGCCTACAAATAATTAATTTCCGTATTAATTATGTCACGTTGAAGATGTGTTGGACAGAAAATTAACAACGCAACACCGAACCAGGGGCAATTTTGCCATCTATCGCGACGGTGACAGAATGGCCCGACTTTAGCAGGTTGATTGGAAACGGCCCCAAAAATTGGACTCGGGGCACAGACCCGGGATCACGGATTTTAGCTAAATTCCTTCGTTTTTGTCCCCAAATAATTAATGTCCGTATTCATTATGTCAGGTTGAAGAAGTGTTGGACAGAAAATTCACAACGCAAAACCACACCAAGGGCAATTTTGTCATTTGTCACGACGGTGTCGGAATGGGCCGAAATTTGGCAGGTTGATTGGAAACGGCCCTTGGAATTGGAGACGATGCACAGACCCGGGATCACGGGATTTTAGCCAAACTCCTTAGTTTAGGCCCCCGAATAATTAATTTCCATATTAATTATGTCAGGTTGAAGAAGTGTTGGACAGATAAAGAAGACAAACTGCACCAGGGGAAATTTCGTCATTTGTCGCGACGGTGTCGGAGTAGGCTGAAATTTAGCAGGTTGATTGGAAACGGCATGAGAGATTTACCTCGGGGTATGTACCCGGGATCTCAGGATTTTAGCCAAATTCCTTCGTTTAGGCCTCCGAATAATTAATTTCTGTATTAATTATGTCAGGATGAAGAAGTGTTGGACAGAAAAATAACAAAAAAAACTGCACCAGGGGCAATTTCGTCATTTGTCGCGACGGTGTCGGAATGGGCCGAAATTTTGCTGGTTGATTGGAAACGGCTCCAGAAATTAGTCCCGAGGCACAAACCCGGGACCATGGGATTTTAGCCAAATTCCTTCGTTTAGGTCTCCGAATAATTAATTTCCACATTAATTATGTTAGGTTGAAGAAGTGTTGGACAGAAAATTAAAAAGAAAAATTGCACCAAGGGCAATTTTGTCATTTGTCGCGACGGTGTCGGAAAGGGCCAAAATTTGGCAGGTTGATTGGAAACGGCCCTAGAAATTGAACTCGAGGCACAGACCCGAGATCACGGGATTTTAGCCAAATTTCATTGTTTAGGCCTCCGAATAATTAATTTCCGTATTAATTATGTCAGGTTGAAGAAGTGTTGGACAGCAAATTAACAAAGAAAAACCTCACCAGAGCAATTTCGGCCTTACGACGGTGTCGAAATGGGCCGAAATTTGGCTGGTTGATTGGAAAGGGCCCTAGAAATTGGACTCGGGGCACAGACCCGGGATCACAGTATTTTAGCTAAATTTCTTAGTTTAGGCCTCCGAATAATTAATTTCCGTATTAATTATGTCAGGGTGAAGAAATGTTGGATAGAAAGTTTACAAAGAAAAATCGCACCAGGGGTAATTTCATCATTTGTCGCGACGTTGTTGGATTGGGCTGAAATTTGGCAGGATGATTGGAAACGGCCCGGGAAATTGGACTCGGGGCATAGACCCGAGATCACGAGATTTTAGCCAAATTTTTTCTTTTAGGCCGCCGAATAATTAATTTTAGAATTAATTATGTCAGGTCGAAGATTTGTTGGACAGAAAATTAACAACGCGAAACTCCACCAAGGGCAATTTTGTCATTTATCGCGACGGTGTCGGAATGGGCCGAAAATTGGCAGGTTGATTGGAAACAGCCCCAGAAATTGGACTCAGGGCACAGACCCGTGATCACGGGATTTTAGCCAAATTCCTTCGTTTAGGCATCCGAATAATTAATTTTCATATTAATTATGTCAGGTTGAAGAAGTGTTGGACAGAAAATTAACAAAGAGAAACCGCACCAGGGGCAATTTCGGCCTCGCAATGGTGTTGGAATGTGCCGAAATTGTCAGAACGGGCCGTAATTTAGCAGGTTGATTGGAAACTGCTCCAAAAGTTCGACTTGGGGCAAAGATCCGGGATCACGGGATTTTAGCCAAATTCCGTCGTTTAGGCCTCCGAATAATTAATTTTCGCATTAATTATGTCAGGCTGAAGAAGTGTTGGACAGAAAATTAAAAAAGAAAAACCGCACCACGGAAAATTTCGTCATTTGTTGCGACGGCGTCGGAATAGGCTGAAATTTGGCAGGTTGACTGGAAATGGCACTAGAAATTGGAGTTGGGGTACAGACCCGGAGTCACGGGATTTTAGCGAAATTCCTTCGTCTAGGCCTCCGAATAATTAATTTCCGTATTAATTATGTTAGGTTGAAGAAGTGTTGGACAGAAAATTAAAAAAGAAAAATCGCACCGAAGGCAATTTCGTCAGTTGTCGCGACGGTGTCGGAATGGACCGAAATTTGGCAGGTTGTTTGGAAACGGCCCCAGAAATTGGATTCGCGACACAGACCCGGGATCACGGGATTTTAGCCAAATTCCTTCGTTTAGGCCTCCGAATAATTGATTTTCGTATTAATAATGTCAAGTTGAAGATGTGTTGGACAGAAATTTAACAACGCAAAATCGCACCGTTGCAATTTCGTCATTTGTCATGACGGTGTCAGAATGGGCCGAAATTTGGCAAGTTGATTGGAAAAGGCCCCAGATAGTGGACTCGGGGCATAGACCCGAGATCACGGGATTTCAGCCAAATTCCTTCGTTTAAGCCTCCGAATAATTAATTTCTGTATTAATTATGTTAGGTTGAAAAAGTGTTGGACAGAAAATTTAAAAAGGAAAATCGCACCAGGGGTAATTTCCTCATTTGCTGCGACGGTGTCTGAATGGGCTGAAAATTGGTAGGTTGATTGGAAACGCGAAATTGGACTTGGGGCATAGATCCGGAATCACGGGATTTTAACCAAATTCCTTCGTTTTGGCCTCCGCATAATTAATTTCCGTATTAATTATGTCAAGTTGAAGATGTGTTGGACAGAAAATTAACAACGCAAAACCGCACCAGGGTCAATTTTGTCATTTAGCACAACGGTGTCGGAATGGGCCGAAATTTGGCAGGTTGATTGGAAACGCCCCAAGAAGTTGGACTCGGGGCACATACCCGGGATCACGGGATTTTAGCCAAATTCTTTCGTTTAGGCTTCCGAATAATTAATATCCTTATTAATTATGTCTAGCTGAAGAAGTATTCGACTAAAAATTAACAAAGAAAAATCGCACCCGAGGCAACATTGTTATTTGCCGCGACGTTGTCGAAATAGGCAGAAATTTGGCAGGTTGATTGGAAACGGCCCCAGAAATTGGAATCGGGGTACAGACCAGGGATCACGTGATTTTAGCCAAATTCCTTCATTTAGGCCTTCGAATAATTAATTTTCATATTAATTATGTCAGGTTGAAGAAGTGTTGGACAGAAAATTAACAACGCAAAACCGAACCAGGGGCAATTTTGTTATTTGTCGCAACGATATTGGATGGACCGAAAATTGGAAGGTTGATTGGAAACGGCCCTAGAAATTGGTCTCGGGGCACAAACCCGGGATCACAAAATTTTAGTCAAATTCCTTCGTTTGGGCCTCTGAAAAATTAATTTTCATATTAATTATGTCAGATTGAAGAAGTGTTGGACAGAAAATTTAAAATGAAAAATCGTACCGGGGGCAATTTCATCATTTGTTGCGACGGTGTCGGAATGGGCCGAAATTTGGCGGGGTGATTGGAAACGGCCCGAGAAATTGGACTCGGGGCACAGACCCGGGATCATGGGATTTTAGCCAAATTCCTTCGTTTAGGCCTCCGAATAATTAATTTCCGTATTAATTATGCCAGGTTGAAGATGTGTTGGACAAAAACTTAGCAATGCAAAACCGCACCAGGGGAAATTTTGTCATTTGTCGCGACGGTGTCGGAATGGGCCAAAATTTGGTAGGTTGATTGGAAACTGCCCCAGAAATTGGGCTCGGGGTACAAACCCGAGATCACGGGATTTTAGCCAAATTCCTTCGTTTGGGCCTCCGAAAAATTAATTTTCGTATTAGTTATGTCAGGTTGAAGAAGTGTTGGATAGAAAATTAACAAAGAAAAATTGCACCAGGGGCAATTTCGACCTCACGACGTTGCCGGAATGGGTCGAAATTTGGCAGGTCGATTGGAAACGGCCCTTGGAATTGGAGACGATGCACAGACCCGGGATCACGGGATTTTAGCCAAACTCCTTAGTTTAGGCCCCCGAATAATTAATTTCCATATTAATTATGTCAGGTTGAAGAAGTGTTGGACAGAAAATTAAAAAAGAAAAATCGCACCAGGGGCAATTTCGTCGTTTCTCGCGACGGTGTCAGAATGGTCAGAAATTTGGCAGGTTGATTGGAAATGGCCCCAGAAATTGGACTCGGGGCACAGACCTGGGATCATGGGATTTTAGCCAAATTCCTTCATTTAGGCCGCGGAATAATTAATTTCCGTATTAATTATGTCAGGCTGAAGAAGTGTTGGACAAAAAATTAACAACGCAAAAGCGCACAAGGGGTAATTTCGTCATTTGTCGTGACGGTGTCGGAATGGGCCAAAATTTGGCAGGTTGACTGAAAACGGACCCAAAATTGGATCAGGGTACAGACCCAGAATCACGGGATTTTATCCAAATTCCTTCGTTTAGGCCTCCGAATAATTAATTTCCATATTAATTATGTTAGGTTGAAGAAGTGTTGGACATAAAATTAAAAAAGGAAAATCGAACTAGATGCAATTTCGTCATTTGTTGCGACGGTGTCGGGATGGACCAAAAATTGGCCGGTTGATTGGAAACCGCCCCAGAAATTGGACTCGGGGCACAGACCCGTGATCACGAGATTTTAGCCAAATTCCTTCGTTCAGGCCTCCGAATAATTAATTTCTGTAATAATAATGTCAAGTTGAAGACGTGTTTGATAGAAAATTAACAATGCAAAACCGCACCAGTGGCAATTTCGTCATTTGTCGCAACGGTGTCAGAATGGGCCGAAATTTGGCAGGTTGATTGGAAATGGCCCCAGAAATTGGACTCGGGGCACAGACCTAGGATCACGGGATTTTAGTCAAATTCCCTCCTTTAGGCCTCCGAATAATTAATTTTCTTCTTAATTATGTCAGGTTGAAGAAGTGTTGGACAGAAAATTTAACAACACAAAATCGCACCAGGGACAATTTTGTCATTTATCACGACGGTGTCGAAATGGGCTGAAATTTGGCAGGTTGATTTGGAACACCCAGAGAAATTGGACTCTAGGCACAGACCTGGGATCACGGGATTTTAGCCCAATTCCTTCATTTAGGCCTCCGAGTAATTTATTTCCCTACTAATTATGCCAGGTTGAAGATGTGTTGGACAGCGAATTAACAACGCAAAATCGCACTAGGGGCAATTTTGTCATTTATCGCGACAGTGTCGAAATGGGCCGAAATTTGGCAGGTTGATTGGAAACGGCCCCAAAAATTGGACTTGGGGCACAGACCCGGGATCACGGGATTATAGCCAAATTCCTTAGTTTAGTCCCCCGAATAATTAATTTTCATATTAATTATGTCAGGTTGAAGAAGTGCTGGACAGAAAATTAACAATGACAAGCCACACCAGGGGAAATTTCATCATTTGTAGCGATAGTGTTGGAATGGGCCGAAATTTGGCAGGTTGGTTGGAAACGGCACGAGAAATTTTCCTCGGGGCACATACCCAGGATCACAGGATTTTAGCCAAATTTTTTCGTTTAGGCCTCCGAATAATCAATTTCCGCATTAATTATGTTAGGATGAAGAAGTGTTGGACAGAAAATTAACAAAGAAAAACTGCACTAGGGGCAATTTCGTTATTTGTCGCGATGGTGTCGAAATGGGCCGAAATTTAACAGGTTGATTGGAAAAGGCCCCAGAAATTGGACTCGGGGTACAGACCCGGGATCACTAGATTTTAGCCAAATTTTTCATTTAGGCCTCCGAATAATGAATTTCTGTATTAATTATGTCGGGCTGAAGAAGTGTTGGATAGAAAATTAACAAAGAAAAACTGCACCAGGGAAAATTTCGTCATTTGTCGCGACGGTTTCGGAATGGGCCGAAATTTGGAAGGTTGACAGGAAACGGCCCTAGAAATTGGAGTCGGGGTACAGACCCAGGATCACGGGATTTTAGCCAAACTCCTTCGTTTAGGCCTTCGAATAATTAATTTCCGCATTAATTATGTTAGGTTGAAGAAGTGTTGGACAGAAAATTAAAAAAGAAAAATTGCACCAAGGGCAATTTCGTCATTTGTCGCGACGGTGTCGGAATGGGCCGAAATTTGGCAGGTTGATTGGAATCGGCCCCAGAAATTGGACTCAGGGCACAGACCCGGGATCACGGGATTTTAGCCAAAATTCTTTGTTTAGGCCTCCGAATAATTAATTTTCGTACTAATTATGTCAGCTTGAAGAAGTGTTGGACAGAAAATTAACAAAGAAAAACAGCATCAGGGTCAATTTCGGCCTTGCAACGGTGTCGGAATGGGCCGAATTTGGCTGGTTGATTGGAAAGGGCCCTAGAAATTGGACTCGGGGCACAGACCCAGGATCACAAGATTTTAGCCAAATTCCTTCGTTTAGGCCTCCGAATAATGAATTTTCGTATTAATTATGTCAGGTTGAAGAAGTGTTGGACAGAAAATTAACAAAGAAAAACCGCACCAGGGAAAATTTTGGCCTCGCAACAGCGTCGGAATGGGCCGAAATTTGGCAAGTTGATTGGAAACAGCCTAAGAAATTGGACTCGGGGCACAGACCTGGGATAAAGGGATTTTTTTCCAAATTCCCTCGTTTAGGCCACCGAATAATTAATTTCCGTATTAATTATGCCAGGTTGAAGATTTGTTGGACAGAAAATTAAAAAAGAAAAATCGCACCAGGGGCAATTTTGTCATTTGTCGCGACGGTGTCAGAATGGGCCGAAATTTGGCACGTTGATTTGAAACGGCCCCAGAAATTTGCCTCGGGGCACATACACGGGATCATGGGATTTTAGCCAAATTCATTCATTAAGGCCACCAAATAATTAATTTTCGTATTAATTATGTCAGGTTGAAGATGTGTTGGACAGAAAATTAGAAAAGAAAAATCGCACCAGGGGCAATTTCGTCATTTGTTGTGACTGTTTTGGAATGGGCCGAAATTTGGCAGGTTGATTGGAAACGGACCCAGAAATTGAACTCGGGAAATGGATTTGGGATCACTGGATTTTAGCCAAATTTTTTCGTTTAGGCCTCCGAATAATTAATTTCCGTATTAATTATGTCTAGTTGAGGATGTGTTGGACAGAAAATTAACAACGCAAAATCGCACCTAGGGCAATTTCGTCATTTGTCGCAACAGTGTCGAAATGGGCAGAAATTTGGCAGGTTGATTGGAAACGGCCACAGAAATTGGAGTTGGGGCACATACCCGAGATCACGGGATTTTAGCCCAATCACTTCGTTTTGGCCTCCGAATAATTAATTTCCGTATTAATTATGTCACATTGAAGATGTGTTGGACAGAAAATTAACAACGTAGAACCGAACCAAGGGCAATTTTGTCATCTATCGCGGCGGTGACAAAATGGGCCGACTTTGGCAGGTTGATTGGAAACGGCTCCAGAAATTGTACTCGGTGTACAAACCCGAGATCACGGGATTTTAGCCAAATTCCTTCTTCTAGGCCTCCGAATAATTAATTTTCATATTAACTATGCTAGGTTGAAGAAGTGTTGGACAGAAAATTAAAAAAGAAAAATCGCACCAGAGGAAATTTCGTCATTTGTCGTGATGGTGTCGGAATGGACCGAAATTTGGCAGGTTTATAGGAAATGGCCTCAGAAATTGGAGTCGGTGCACAGACCCGGGATCACGGGATTTTAGCCAAATTCCTTCGTTCAGGCCTACGAATAATTAATTTTCGTATTAGTAATGTCACGTTGAAGATGTGTTGGATAGAAAATTAACAACGCAAAATCGCACCATTGCAATTTCGTCATTTGTCACAACGGTATCAGAATTGGTTGAAATTTGGCAGGTCAATTGGAAACGGCCCCAGAAATTGGACTCGGGTTAAAGACCCGAGATCATGGGATTTTAGCCAAATTTCTTCGTTTAGGCCTCTGAATAATTAATTTCAGTATTAATTATGTCAGGTTGAAGAAGTGTTGGACAGAAAATTAACAAAGACAAACCGCACCAGGGGAAATTTCGTCATTTGTCGCGACGGTGTCGGAATGGGCCAAAATTTGGCAGGTTGATTGGAAACCGCCCGAGAAATTTGCCTCGGGGCACATACCCGGGATCACGGGATTTTAGCCAAATTCCTTCGTTTAGGCCTCCGAATAATTAATTTTCGTATTAGTTATGTCAGGTTGAAGATGTGTTGGACAGAAAATTAAAAAAGAAAAATCGCACCAGGGGCAATTTCGTCATTTGTCGTGACGGTGTCGGAATGGGCCAAAATCTGGCAGGTTGATTAGAAACGGCCCCAGAAATTGGACTCGGGGCACAAACACGGGATCACTGGATTTTAGCAAAAATTTTTCGTTTAGGCCTCTGAATAATTAATTTCCTTATTAAATATGTCTGGTTGAAGATGTGTTGGACAGAAAATTAACAGTGCAAAACCGCACCAGGGTTAATTTCGCCATTTGTTGCGACGATGTTCGAATGGGCCGAAATTTGGTAGGTTGATTGGAAACGGCCTGAGAAATTGGAGTCGGGGCACATACCCAGGATCACGAGATTTTAGCTAAATTCCTTCGTTGTGGCTTCCGAATAATTAATTTCCGTATTAATTACGTCACGTTGAAGATGTGTTGGACAGAAAATTAACGACGCAAAACCGAACCAGGGGCAATTTTGTCATCTGTCACGACGGTGACAGAATAGGCCGAATTTGGTAGGTTGATTGGAAATGGCCCCAGAAATTCGACTCGGTGTACAAACCCGAGATTACGGGATTTTTGCCAAATTCCTTCGATTAGGCCTTCGAATAATTGATTTCCCTATTAATTACATTAGGTTGAAGTAGTGTTGGATAGAAAATTATGAAAGAAAATTCGGACCAGGGGCAATTTCGTCATTTGACGAGAAGGTGTTGAAATGGGCCGAAATTTGGCAGGTTGATTGGAAACGGCCCGAGAAATTGGACTCGGGGGACATACACGGGATCATGGTATTTTAGCAAAATTCCATCATTTAGGCCTCCGAATAATTAATTTCCGTATTATTTATGTCAGGCTGAAGAAGTGTTGGACAGAAAATTAAAAAAGAAAAATCGCACCATGGGAAATTTTGTCATTGGTCACGACGATGTCGAAATGGGCCGAAATTTGGCAGGTTGACAGGAAACGGGACCAGAAATTGTAGTCAGGGTACAGACCCAGAATCACGGGATTTTAGCCAAATTTCTTTATCTAGGAGTCCGAATAATTAATTTTCGTATTAATTATGTTAGATTGAAGAAGTGTTGGACAGAAAATTAAAAAAGAAAAATCGCACCAGAGGCAATTTCGTCATTTGTCGCGACGGTGTTGGAATGGACCGAAATTTGGCGGGTTGATTGGAAACAGCCCCAGAAATTGAACACGGGGCACAGACCTGGGATCACAGGATTTTAGCCAAATTCCTTCGTTCAAGCCTCCGAATAATTAATTTTCGTATTAAAAATGTCAAGTTGAAGACGTGTTGGACAGAAAATTAACAACGCAAAATCCCACCAATTGCAATTTCGTCATTTGTCGCGACGGTGTCAGAATGGGCTGAAATTTAGCAGGTTGATTGGAAACAGCCCGAGAAATTGGACTCGGGGCACAGACCCGGGATCACTGGATTTTAGCCAAATTCCTTCATTTAGGCCTCCGAATAATTAATTCCTGTATTAATTATGTCAAGTTGAAGAAGTGTTGGACGGAAAATTACCAAAGAAAAACCGCACCAGGGGCAATTTCGTCATTTGTCGCGACGGTGTCTGAATGGGTCGAAAATTGGCAGGTTGATTGGAAACGCGAAATTGGACTTGGGGCACAGATCCAGGATCACGGGATTTTAGCCAAATTCCTTTGTTTAGGCCTCCGAATAATTAATTTCCGTATTAATTATGTCAGGTTGAAGATGTATTGGATAGAAAATTAACAACGCAAAACCGTACCAGAGTCAATTTTTTCAAGTATCGCAACAGTGTCGGAATGGGCTGAAATTTGGCAGGTTGATTGAAAATGGCTCGAGAAGTTGGACTCGGGGCACATACTCGAGATCACGGGATTTTAGCCAAATTCCTTCGTTTAGGCCTCCGAATAATTAATTTCCTTACTAATTATGTCAGGCTGAACAAGTGTTGGACAGGAAATTAACAAAGAAAAACCGCACCAAGGGCAATATTGTTATTTGTCGCGACGTTGACGGAATGGGTCGAAATTTGGCAGGTTGATTGGAAATGGCCCCAAAAATTGGACTCGGGGCACAGACCAAGGATCATGGATTTTAGCCAAATTTCTTCCTTTAGGCCTCTAAATAATTAATTTCCGTATTAATTATGTCAGGTTGAAGAAGTGTTGGACAGAAAATTAACAGCGCAAAACCATACCAGGGGCAATTTTGTCATTTGTCGCGACAGTGTCGGATGGAACGAAATTTGGAAGGTTGATTGGAAACGGCCCCAGAAATTGAACTCGGGGCACAGACCCGGGATCACGGAATTTTAGTCAAATTCCTTCGTTTAGGCCTCCGAATAATTAATTTCCATATTAATTATGTTAGATTGAAGAAGTGTTGGACAGAAAATTTAAAAAGAAAAACTGCACCAGGGGCAATTTCATCATTTGTGGCGACGGTGTTGGAATGGGTCGAAATTTGCCAGAGTGTTTGGAAACGGCCCGAGAAATTGGACTCGGGGCACAGACCCGAGATCACGAGATTTTAGCCAAACTCCTTCGTTTAGGTCTTTGAATAATTAATTTTCGTAGTAATTATGTCAGGTTAAAGATGTGTTGGATAGAAACTTAGCAATGGAAAATCGTACGAGGGGGAATTTTGTCATTTGCTGCGACGGTGTCGGAATGGGCCAAAATTTGGCAGGTTGATTGGAAACGGCCCCAAAAATTGGGCTCAGGGTACAGATCCAGGATCACGGGATTTTAGCCAAATTCCTTCGTTTAGGCCTTCGAAAAATTAGTTTCCGTATTAATTATGTCAGGTTGAAGAAGTGTTGGATAGAAAATTAACAAAGAAAAACCACACCAGGGGCAATTTCGGCCTCACGACTATGTCGGAATGGGCAAAAATTTGGCAGGTTGATTGGAAACAGCCCCAGAAATTGGACTCGGGGCACAGACCCGGGATCACGGGATTTTAGCCAAATTCCCTCGTTTAGGCCTCCGAAAAATTAATTTTCGTATTAATTATGTTAGGTTGAAGATGTGTTGGACAAAAAATTAACAAGCAAAACCACACCTGGGCAATTTTGTCATTTGTCACGACGGTGTCAAAATGGGCCGAAATTTGGCAGGTTGATTGGAAATGGCCCCAGAAATTGGAGTCGAGCCACTAACCCGGGATCTTGGGATTTTAGCCAAATTCCTTCGTTTAGGACTCCGAATAATTAATTTTCGTATTAATTATGACAGGTTGAAGAAGTGTTCGACAGAAAAAAAAACAATGAAAAATCGCACCGGGGGCAATTTCATCATTTCGCGTGATGGTGTCCGAATGGTCCAAAATTTTGCCGGTTGATTGAAAACGGCCTCAGAAATTGGACTCGGGGCACAGATCTGGGACCACGGGATTTTAGCCAATTTCCTTCGTTTAGGCCTCCGAGTAATTAATTTTCGTATTAATTATGTCAGGTTGAAGATGTGTTGGACAGAAAATTAACAACGCAAAACCGCACCAGGGACAATTTTGTCATTTGTCTCGACGGTGTCGGAATGGGCCGAAATTTGGCAGGTTGATTGGAAACGGCCCCAGAAATTGGAGTCGGGGCGCAGACCCAAGATTATGGGATTTTAGTCAAATTCCTTCCTTTAGGCCTTCGAATAATTAATTTCCGTATTAATTATGTCAGGTTCAAGAAGTGTTTGACAGAAAATTAACAAAGAAAAATCGCACCAGGGGCGATTTCGTCCTTTGGCGCAACGGTGTCGAAATGAGCCAAAATTTGGAAGGTTGATTAGAAATGGCCCCATAAATTGAACTCGAGGCACAGACCCTGGATCACTGGATTTTAGCCAAATTCCTTCGTTTAGGCCTCCGAATAATTAATTTCCGTATTCATTATGTCAGGTTGAAGAAGTGTCGGATAGAAAATTAACGAAGACAAACCGAACAAGGGAAAATTTCGTCATTTGTCGCGACGGTGTCGGAATGGGCCGAAATTTGGCAGGTTCATTAGAAACTGCCCGAGAAATTGGCCTCGGGGCACATAACCGGGAGCACGGGATTTTAGCCAAATTCCTTCGTTTAGGCCTCCGAATAATTAATTTCCGTATTAATTATGTCAGGTTGAAGAAGTGTTGGGCTGAAAATTAACAAAGACACTAGGGGCAATTTTGTCATTTTGTCACGAAGGTGTCGGAATGGGCCGAAATTTGACGGGTTGGAGTCTGGGCACAGACCCGGGATCATTGGATTTTAGCCAAATTCCATCGTTTAGGTGTCCAAATAATTTTCGTATTAATTATATCAGGTTGAAGAAGTGTTGGACCGAAAATTAACAGCGCAAAACAGCACCAGGGGCAATTTTGTCATTTGTCGCGACGGTATCGGAATGAACCAAAATTTGGCAGGTTGATTGGAAACGGCCTGAGAAATTATCCCCGGGGCATATACCCGGGATCACAGGATTTTAGCCAAATTCCTTCGTTTAGGTCTCCGAATAATTAATTTCCGTATTAATTATGTCAGGCTGAAGAAGTGTTGGATAGAAAATTAACAAAGAAAAACTGTACTAGGGGCAATGTTGTAATTTGTCGCGACGATGTTTGAATGGGCCGAAATTTGGTAGGTTGATAGGAAATGGCCCCGGAATTTGGAGTCCGGGCACAGACCCTAGATCATTAGATTTTAGCCAAATTTCTTCGTTTAGGCCTCCGAATAATTTTCGTATTAATTATGTCAGGTTGAAGAAGCGTTGGATTGAAAATTAATAACGCAAACCAGGGGCAATTTTGTCATTTGTCGCGACGGTGTCGGAATGGGCCGAAATTTGGTGGGTTGAATGGAAATGGCCCCAGAAATTGGAGTCGGGGCATAGACTCGAGATCACGGGATTTTAGCCAAATTCCTTCGTTTAGGCCTCCGAATAATTAATTTTCGTATTAATTACGTCAGGTTGATGAAGTGTTGGACTATAAATTTAAAAAGAATAACCGCACCAGGGACAATTTCATCATTTGTCGCGACGGTGTCAGAACAGGCCAAAATTTGGCAGGTTGATTAGAAACGGCCCGAGAAATTGCACTCGAGGGACAGACTCGGGATCACGGGATTTTAGCCAAATTTCTTCGTTTGGGCCTCCAAATAATTAATTTTCGCATTAATTATGTCAAGTTGAAGATGTGTTGGACAGACAATTAACAACGCAAAATCACACCAGGGGCAATTTCGTCATTTGTCGCGTCGGTGTCAGAATGAGCCGAAATTTGGCAAGTTGATTGGAAACGGCCCCAGAAATTGGACTCGAGGCACAGATCTAGGATCACAGGATTTTAGCCAAATTCCTTCGTTTAGGCCTCCGAATAATTAATTTCCATATTAATTATATCGGGTTTAAAATGTGATTGGACAGAAAATTAACAAAGAAAAATCGCACTAGGGGCAATTTCGTCATTTGTCGCGATGGAGCCGGAATGGGCCGAAATTTGGCTGGTTGATTGGAAACGGCCCGAGAAATTGGACTCGGGGCACATACCCGGTATTAAGGGATTTTTAGTTAAATTCCTTCGTTTATGCCTCCGAATAATTAATTTCCGTATTAATTATGTCAAGCTGAAGAATTGTTGGACAGAAAATGATCAAAGAAAAACTGCACCAGGGGCAATTTCGTCATTTATTACGGCGGTGTCGGAGTGGGCCGAAATTTGGCAGGTTGATTGGAAACGGCTTGAGAAATTGGACTCGGGGCACAGACCCGGGATAACAGGATTTTAGCCAAATTCCTTCGTTTAGGCCTCCGAATAATTAATTTTCATATTAATTATGTCAGGTTGAAGATGTGTTGGACAGAAAATTAACAACGCAAAACCGCACCAGGGGCAAATTTGTCATTTGTTGCGACGGTGTCGGAATGGGCCCAAATTTGGCAGGTTGATTGGAGACGGCCCCAGAAATTGGACTCGGGGCACAGACCCGGGATCATAGGATTTCAGCCAAATTCCTTCGTTTAGACCTCCGAATAAATAATTTCCATATTAATTATGTCAGACTGAAGAAGTGTTGGATGGAACGTTAAGAAAGAAAAACCGCACCAGGTGCAATTTTGTCATTTGTTGAGACGATGTCGAAATGGACCGAAATTTCGTAGGTTGATTGGAAACGGCGCCAGAAATTGGACTCGGGGCGCAGACCCGAGATCACTGGATTTTAGTCGTATTCCTTCATTTAGGCCTTCGAATAATTAATTTTCGTATTCATTTGTCTAGTTGATGATGTGTTGGACAAAAAATTAGCAACGCAAAATTGCACCAGGGGCAATTTTGTCATTTATTGCGACGGTGTCAGAATGGGCCGAAATTTAGCCGGTTGGTTAGAAACGGCCCCAGAAATTGGACTCGGGGTACACACCCAGGATCACAGGATTTTAGCTAAATTCCTTCGTTTAGGCCTCCGAATAATTAATTTCCGTATTAATTTTGTCAGGTTGAAGATGTGATTGGACAGAAAATTAACAAAGAAAAATCGCACCAAGGGCAATTTCATCATTTGTCACGACGGTGTCAGAATGGGCCGAAATTGGGCAAGTTGATTCGAAACGGCCCAAGAAATAGGACTCGGGGCATATACCCGGTAAAACGGGATTTTAGACAAATTCCTTCGTTTAGGCATTCGAATAATTAATTTTTGTATTAATTATGTCAGGCTGAAGAAGTGCTGGACAGAATATTAACAAAGAAAAACCGCACTAGGGGCAATTTGTCATTTGTCGCGATGGTGTCGAAATGGGCCCAAATTTGGCATGTTGATTGGAAACGGCCCGAGAAATTGGACTCAAGGAACATACCCGAGATCAATAGATTTTTGCAAAATTCCTTGGTTTAGGCCTCTGAATAATTAATTTTCGAATTAATTATGTCAGGCTGAAGAATTGCTGGACAAAAAATTAACAACGCAAAATCGCACCAGGGGCAATTCCGTCATTTGTCGCGACGGTGTCGGAATGGGCTGAAATTTGGCAGGTTGATTGGAAATGGGCCCAAAAATTGGACTCGGGGCACAGACCCGGGATCACGGGATTTTAACCAAATTCCTTCATTTAGGCCTCCGAATAATTAATTTCCGTATTAATTATGTCAGGTAGAAAAAGTGTTGGACATAAAATTTAAAATGAAAAACCGCACCAGGGGCAATTTTTTCATTTGTCGCGGCAGTGTCGGAATGGGCCGAAATTTGGCAGGTTGATTGGAAACGGCACGAGAAAATGGATTCGGGGCGCAAACCCAAGATCACGGGATTTTAGCCTAATTCCTTCGTTTAGGCCTCCGAATAATTAATTTCCGAATTAATTATGTCAGGCTGAAGATGTGATGGACAAAAAATTAACAACGCAAAACTGTACCAGGGGGAATTTTGTCATTTATCACGCTGGGGTCGGAACGGGCCGAAATTTGGTAGGTTGATTGGAAACGCGACCCCAAAAATTGGACTTGGGGAACATACCCTGGATCATGGGATTTTAGTAAAATTCCTTCGTTTAGGCCTCCGAATAATTAATTTCTGTATTTATTATATCAGGCTGAAGAAGTGTTCAACAAAAAATTAACAACGCAAAACCGCACCAGGGGCAATTTTGTCATTTGTCGCGACGGTGTCGGAATGGGCCGAAATTTGGTGGGTTGAATGGAAATGGCCCCAGAAATTGGAGTCGGGGCATAGACTCGAGATCACGGGATTTTAGCCAAATTACTTCGTTTAGGCCTCCGAATAATTAATTTCCGTATTAATTACGTCAGGTTGATGAAGTGTTGGACAGAAAATTTAAAAAGAATAACCGCACCAGGGACAATTTCATCATTTGTCGCGACGGTGTCAGAACATGCCAAAATTTGGCAGGTTGATTAGAAACGGCCCGAGAAATTGCACTCGAGGCACAGACCCGGGATCACGAGATTTTAGCCAAATTCCTTCGTTTAGGCCTCCGAAAAATTAATTTCCGTATTAATTATGTCAGGTTGAAGATGTGTTGGACAGAAAATTAACAACGCAAGACCGTACTAGGGGCAATTTTTTTATTTATCGTGACGGTGTCGGAATGGGCCGAAATTTGGTAGGTTGATTGGAAACGGCCCGAGAAATTGGACTCGGGGCACAGACTCGGGATCACAGGATTTTAGCCAAATTCCTTCATTTAGGCCTCCGAATAATTAATTTCCATATTAATTATGGCAGGCTGAAGTAGTGTTGGACAGAAAATAATAAAGAAAGACCGCACCAAGGGCAATTTTGTCATTTGTCGCGGCGATGTAGGAATGGGCCGAAATTTGATAGGTTGATTGGAAACAGCCCCAGAAATTGGACTCGGGGCACAGACTTGGGATCACTGGATTTTAGCCGAATTCCTTCGTTTAGGTCTCCGAATAATTAATTTTCGTATTCATTATATCAAGTTGAAGATGTGTTGGACAGAAAATTAACAACGCAAAATCCCATTGGGGCAATTTCGTCATTTGTTGCGACGGTGTCGGAATGGGCCGAAATCGAGCAAGTTGATTGGAAGCAGCCCTAGAAATTGGACTCGAGAAACGGACCTGGGATCACGGGATTTTAGCCAAATTCCTTTGTTTAGACCTCCGAATAATTAATTTTCGTATTAATTATGTTAGCTTGAAGATGTGATTGGACAGAAAATTAACAAAGAAAAATCACACCAGAGACAATTTCGTCATTCGTCGCGATGATTTCGGAATGGGCCGAAATTGGGCAGGTTGATTGGAAGAGGCCCGAGAAATTGGACTCGGGGCACAGACCTAGGATCACGGGGTTTTAGCCAAATTCCTTTTTTAGGCCTCCGAATAGTTCATTTTCGTACTAATTATGTCAGGTTCAAGATGTGTTGGACAGAAAATTAACAACTTAAAACCGCATCGGGGGTAATTTTGTCATTTATCGCGACGGTGTCCGAATGGGCTGAAATTTGGCAGGTTGATTGGAAGTGGCCCCAGAAATTGGACTTGGGGCACAGACCTGGGATCATAGGATTTTTGCCAAATTCCCTCATTTAGTCCTCCGAATAATTAATTTCCATATTAATTACGTCAGGCTAAAGAAGTGTGGGATAGAAAATTAAGAAAGAAAAATCGCACCAGGGGAAATTTTGTCTTTTGTCGCGACAACGTCGAAATGGCCCGAGAAATTGGACTCGGGGCACATACCTGGGATCACGGGATTTTAGTTAAATTCCTTCATTTAGGCCTCCGAATAATTAATTTTCGAATTAATTATGTCGGGTTTAAGATGTGATTGGACCGAAAATTAACAAAGAAAAATCGCACTAGGGGCAACTTCGTCATTTGTCGCGACGGTGTCGGAATGGGCCGAAATTTGGCTGGTTGATTGGAAACGGCCCGAGAAATTGGACTCGGGGAACAGACCCATGATCACAGGATTTTAGCCAAATTCCTTCGTTTATGCCTCCGAATAATTAATTTTTGTATTAATTATGTCAGATTGAAGATGTGTTGGACAGAAAATTAACAACGCAAAATCGTACCAGGGGCAAATTTGTCATTTATCGCGACGGTGTCGGAATGGGCCCAAATTTGGCAGGTTGATTGGAAACGGCCCCAAAAATTGGACTCGGAGCGCAAACTCGGGATCACAAGATTTTAGCCAAATTCCTTCGTTTAGACCTCCGAATAATTAATTTCCGCATTAATTATGTCAGGCTGAAGAAGTGTTGGATAGAACATTAAGAAAGAAAAACCGCACCAGGTACAATTTAGTCATTTGTCGCGACGATGACGATGTCGAAATGGACCGAAATTTGGCAGGTTGATTGGAAACGGCCCCAGAAATTGGACTCGAGGCACAGACTCGGGATCACTGGATTTTAGCCAGTATTCCTTCATTTAGGCCTTCGAATAATTAATTTTCGTATTAATTATGTCTCGGGATCACGGGATTTTAGCCTAATTCCTTCGTTTAGGCCTCCGAATAATTAATTTCCGCGTTAATTATGTCAGGCTGAAGAAGTGTTGGATAGAACATTAAGAAAGAAAAACCGCACCAGGGGCAATTTCGTCATTTGTCGCGACGATGACGATGTCGAAATGGACCGAAATTTCGCAGGTTGATTGGAAACGGCCCGAGAAATTGGATTCGGGGCGCAAACCCAGGATCACGGGATTTTAGCCTAATTCCTTCGTTTAGGCCTCCGAATAATTAATTTCCGCGTTAATTATGTCAGGCTGAAGAAGTGTTGGATAGAACATTAAGAAAGAAAAACCGCACCAGGGGCAATTTCGTCATTTGTCGCGACGATGACGATGTCGAAATGGACCGAAATTTCGCAGGTTGATTGGAAACGGCCCGAGAAATTGGATTCGGGGCGCAAACCCAGGATCACGGGATTTTAGCCTAATTCCTTCGTTTAGGCCTCCGAATAATTAATTTCCGCGTTAATTATGTCAGGCTGAAGAAGTGTTGGATAGAACATTAAGAAAGAAAAACCGCACCAGGGGCAATTTCGTCATTTGTCGCGACGATGACGATGTCGAAATGGACCGAAATTTCGCAGGTTGATTGGAAACGGCCCGAGAAATTGGATTCGGGGCGCAAACCCAGGATCACGGGATTTTAGCCTAATTCCTTCGTTTAGGCCTCCAAATAATTAATTTCCGAATTAATTATGTCAGGTTGAAGATGTGTTGGACAAAAAATTAACAACGCAAAACCGCACCAGGGAGAATTTTGTCATTTATCGCGATGGTGTCGGAATGGGCCGAAATTTGGCAGGTTGATTGGAAATGGCCCCAGAAATTGGACTAGGGGCACAGACTCGGGATCATGGGATTTTAGCCAAATTCCTTCGTTTAGGCCTCCGAATAATTAATTTTCGTATTAATTATGTTAGGCTGAAGAAGTGTTGGACAGAAAATTAACAAAGAAAAACCGAACCAGGGGCAATTTCGTCATTTGTCGCGACGGTGTCGGAATGGGCTGAAATTTGGCAGGTTGATTGGAAACGGCTTGAGAAATTGGACTCGGGGCACAGACCCATGATCACAGGATTTTAGCCAAATTCCTTCGTTTAGGCCTCCGAATAATTATTTCCATATTAATTATGTCAGATTGAAGATGTCATGGACAGAAAATTAACAACGCAAAACTGCACCAGGGGCAAATTTGTCATTTATCGTGACGGTGTCGGAATGGGCCCAAATTTGGCAGGTTGATTGGAAACGGCCCCAGAAATTGGACTCGGGGCACAGACCCAGGATCACAGGATTTTAGCCAAATTCCTTTGTTTAGGCCTCCGAATAATTAACTTCCGTATTAATTATGTCAGGTTGAAGATGTGATTGGACAGAAAATTAATAAAGAAAAACCGCACCAGGGGCAATTTTGTCATTTGTCGCGACGTTGTCGGAATGGTCCGAAATTGGGCAAGTTGATTGGAAACGGCCCGAGAAATTGCATTTGGGGCACATACGCGGTATAACGGGATTGTCGCCAAATTCCTTCGTTTAGGCGTCCGAATAATTAATTTTTGTATTAATTATGGCAGGCTAAAGTAGTGCTGGATAGAAAAATAATAAAGAAAGATCGCACCAGGGGCAATTTTGTCATTTGTCGCGGCGATGTAAGAATGGGCCGAAATTTGAGAGGTTGATTGGAAACGGCCCCAGAAATTGGACTCGGGGCACAGACCGGGATCACTGGATTTTAGCCAAATTCCTTCGTTTAGGCCTCCGAATAATTAATTTTCTTATTCATTATGTCAAGTTGAAGATGTGTTGGACAGAAAATTAACAACACAAAACCGCACTTGGGGCAATTTCATCATTTGTCGCGACCGTGTTGGAATGGGCCGAAATTGGGCAAGTTGATTGGAAACGGCCCCAGAATTTGGACTCGGGCCACAAACCCGAGATCACGGGATTTTAGCCAAATTCCTTCGTTTAGGCCTCCGAATAATTAACTTCCGTATTAATTATGTCAGGTTGAAGATGTGATTGGACAGAAAATTAATAAAGAAAAACCGCACCAGGGGCAATTTTGTCATTTGTCGCGACGTTGTCGGAATGGTCCGAAATTGGGCAAGTTGATTGGAAACGGCCCGAGAAATTGTATTTGGGGCACATACACGGTATAACGGGATTGTCGCCAAATTCCTTCGTTTAGGCGTCCGAATAATTAATTTTTGTATTAATTATGTCAGGCTGAAAAAGTGTTGGATAGAAAATTAACAAAGAAAAACCGCACCAGGGGCAATTTCGTCATTTGTCGCGACATTGTCGGAATGGGCCGAAATTGGGCAGGTTGGTTGGAAACGGCCCGAGAAATTGGACTCGGGGCACATACGCGGTATAACGAGATTTTAGCCAAATCCCTTCATTTAGGTGTCCGGATAATGAATTTTTGTATTGATTATGTCAGGCTGAAGAAGTGTTGTACAGAAAATTAACAAAGAAAAACCACACCAGGGGCAATTTCGTCATTTGTCGCGACGTTGTCGAAATGGACCGAAATTGGACAGGTTGATTGGAAACGGCCCGAGAAATTGGACTCGGGGCACATACGCGGTATAACGAGATTTTAGCCAAATTCCTTCATTTAGGCGTCCGAATCATTAATTTTTGTATTAATTATGTCAGGCTGAAGAAGTGTTGGGCAGAAAATTAACAAAGAAAAAAACCGCACCAGGGACAATTTGTCATTTATCACGACGGTGTCGAAATGGGCCCAAATTTAGCAAGTTGATTGGAAACAGCCCGAGAAATTGGACTCGAGGAACATACCCGGAATCACGAGATTTTAGCCCAATTCCTTCGTTTAGGCCTCCGAATAATTAATTTCCGTATTAATTATGTCAGGCTGAAGAAGTGTTGGACGGAAAATTAACAACGCAAAATCGCACCAGGGGAAATTTCGTCATTTGTGGCGACGGTGTCGGAACGGGGCGAAATTTGGTAGGTTGATTGGAAACGGCCCCAGAAATTGGATTTGGGGCACAGACCCGAAATCACGAGATTTTAGCCAAATTCCTTCGTTTAGGCCTCCAAATAATTAATTTTCGTATTAATTATGTCAATTTGAAGAAGTGTCGGACAGAAAATTTAAGAAGAAAAACTGCACCAGGGGCAATTTCGTCATCTGTCACGGCGGCGTCGGAATGAGCCGAAATTTGGCAGGTTGATTGGAAACGGCCCGAGAAGTTGGGCTCGGGGCACAGACCCCGGATCATGGGATTTTAGCCAAATTCCTTCGTTTAGGCCTCTAAATAATTAATTTCCGTATTAATTATGTCAGGTTGAAGATGTGTTGGATAGAAAATTAACAACACAAGACCGCACCAGGGGCAATTTTGTCATTTATCGCGACAATGTCGGAATGGTCCGAAATTTGGCAAGTTGATTGGAAACGGCCCCAGAAATTGGACTCGAGGAACATACCCGGGATCACGAGATTTTGGCAAAATTCCTTTGTTTAGGCCTCCGAATAATTAATTTCCACATTAATTATTTCAGGCTGAAAAAGTGTTGGACAGAAAATTAACAATGCAAAATCGCACCAGAGGCAATTTCGTCATTTGTAGAGACGACGTCGGAACGGGGCGAAATTTGGCATGTTAATTGGAAATGGCCCGAGAAATTGGACTCGGGGCTCAGACCCGTGATCACGGGATTTTAGCCAAATTCCTTCGTTTAGGCCTCCGAATAATTAATTTCCGTATTAATTATGTCAGGTTGAAGAAGTGTTGGACAGAAAATTTAAAAAGAAAAACTGCAACAGGGGCAATTTCGTCATTTGTCGCGACGGTGTCAGAATGGACCAAAATTTGGCAGGCTGATTGGAAACGGCTCAAGAAATTGGATTCGGGGCGCAGACCCAGGATCACAGGATTTTAGCCAAATTCCTTCGCTTAGGCCTCCGAATGATTAATTTCCGTATTAATTATGTCAGGTTGAAGATGTGTTGAACAGAAAATTAACAGCACAAGACCGCACCAGGGGTAATTTTGTCATTTATCGCGACAGTGTCGGAATGGGCCGAAATTTGGCAGGTTGATTGGAAACGGCCTGAGAAATTGGACTCCGGGCACAGACCCAAGATCACAGGATTTTAGCCAAATTCCTTCGCTTAGGCCTCCGAATAATTAATTTCCCTATTAATTATGTCAGACTGAAGAAGTGTTGGACAGAAAAATAATAAAGAAAAAGCGCACCAGGGACAATTTTGTCATTTGTCGCGACGATGTCGGAATGTGCCGAAATTTGACTGGTTGATTCAAAATGGCTTCAGAAATTGGACTCGGGGCACAGACTCGAGATCACTGGAATTTAGCCAAATTCCTTCGTTTAGGCCTCCGAATAATTAATTTTCGTATTCATTATGTCAAGTTGAAGATGTGTTGGACAGAATATTAACAACGCAAAACCGCACTTGGGGCAATTTCTTCATTTGTCGCGACGGTGTCTGAATGGGCCGAAATTGGGCAGGTTGATTGGAAACGGCCCAAAAAATTGGACTCGTGGCACAGACCCGAGATCACGGGATTTTAGCCAAATTCCTTCGTTTAGGCCTCTAAATAATTAATTTTCATATTAATTATGTCAGGTTGAAGATGTGATTGGACAGAAAATTAACAAGGAAAAATCGCACCAGGGGCAATTTCGTCATTTGTCGCGACGGTGTCGGAATGGGCTGAAATTGGGCAGGTTGATTGGAAACGGCCCGAGAAATTGGACTCAGGGCACATACACGGTATAACGGGATATTAGCCAAATTTCATCGTTTAGGCGTTCGAATAATTAATTTTTGTATTAATTATGTCAGGTTGAAGAAGTGTTGGACCGAAAATTAACAAAGAAAAACCGCACCAGGGGCAATTTGTCATTTGTTGCGACGGTGTCGAAATGGGCCAAAGTTTGGGAGGTTGATTGGAAACAGCCCGAGAAATTGGAATCGGGGAACATACTCGGGATTACTGGATTTTAGCAAAATTCGTTCGTTTAGGCCACCGAATAATTAATCTTCATATTAATTATGTCAGGCTGAAGAAGTGTTGGAGAGAAAATTGACAATGAAAAATCGCACCAGGAGTAAGTTCGTCATTTGTCGCGATGGCGTCGAAATGGGAAAAATTAGGTAGGTTGATTGGAAACGGCCCCAAAAATTAAACTCAGAGCACAAACTCGGGATCATAGGATTTTAGCCAAATTCCTTCATTTAAGCCTCCGAATAATTAATTTTCGTATTAATTATTTCAGGTTGAAGTAGTGTTGGACTGAAAATTTAAAAAGAAAAACCGCACCAGGGGCAATTTCGTCGTTCGTCGCGGCGGTGTCGAAATGAGCCAAAATTTGGCAGGTCGAATGGAAACGGCCCGAGAAATTGGATTCGGGGCGCAGATCCAGGATCACGGGATTTTAGCCCAATTCCTTCGTTTAGGCCTCTGAATAATTAATTTCTGTATCAATTATGTCAGGCTGATGAAGTGTTGGACAGAAAATTAACAATGAAAAACTGCACCTGGGGTAATTTCGTCATTTGTGGCGATGGCGTCGGAACGGGGCGAAATTTGGCATGCTGATTGTAAACGGCCCTAGAAATTGGACTCGGGACTCAGACCCGGGATCATGGGATTTTAGCCAAATTCCTTCGTTTAGGCCTCCGAATAATTAATTTTTGTAATAATTATGTCAGGTTGAAGTAGTGTTGGACAGAAAATTTAAAAAGAAAAACCGCATCGAAATGGGCCAAAATTTGGCAGGTTGATTGAAAACGGCCCGAGAAATTAGATTCGGGGCGTAAACCCAGGATCACGGGATTTTAGTCCAATTCCTTCATTTAGGCCACCGAATAATTAATTTCTGTATCAATTATGTCAGGCTGAAGAAGCTTTGGAGAGAAAATTAACAACGCAAAATCGCACCAGTGGTAATTTCGTCATTTGTGGCGACGGCGTCGGAACGGGACGAAATTTGGCATGTTGATTGGAAACGGCCCTAGAAATTTGACTCGAGGCTCAGACCCAGGATCACGGGATTTTAGCCAAATTCCATCGTGTAGGCCTCCGAATACTTAATTTCCGTATTAATTATGTTAGGTTGAAGAAGTGTTGGACAGAAAATTTAAAAAGAAAAACTGCTCTAGGGGCAATTTCGTCATTCGTCACGGCGGTGTCGGAATGGGACGAAATTTGGCAGGTTGATTGGAAACGGCCCGAGAAATTGGACTCGGGGTTCAGACCCAGGATCACGGGATTTTAGCCAATTCCTTCGTTTAGGCCTCCGAATAATTAATTTTCATATTAATTATGTAAGGTTGAAGATATGTTGGACAGAAAATTAACAACGCAAGACCGCACCAGGGGTAATTTTGTCATTTATCGCGACAGTGTCGGAATGGGTCGAAATTTGGCAAATTGATTGGAAACGGCCTTAGAAATTGGACTCGGTGTACAAACACGGGATCACTGGATTTTAGCCAAATTCCTTCGTTTAGGCCTCCGAATAATTAATTTTCGTATTAATTATGTCGGGCTGAAGAAGTGTTGGACAGAAAATTAATAAAGAAAAACCGCACCAGGTGCAATTTTGTCATTAGTCGCGACGATGTCAGAATGGGCCGAAATTTGATAGGTTGATTGGAAACGGCCCCAGAAATTGGACTCGGGCACAAACCCGGGATCGCTGGATTTTAGCCAAATTCCTTCTTTTAGGCCGTCGAATAATTAATTTTCGTATTCATTATGTCAAGTTGAAGATGTGCTGGACAGAAAATTTACAGCGCAATACCGAACTTGGGACAATTTCGTCATTTGTCGCGACGGTGTCAGAATGGGCCGAAATTGGGCAAGTTGATTGGAAACGGCCCCAGAAATTGGACTCGGGACATAGACCCGGGATCACGAGATTTTAGCCAAATTCCTTCATTTAGGCCTCCGAATAATTAACTTCCATATTAATTATGTCAGGTTGAAGTAGTGTGGACCGAAAATTGAAAAAGAAAAACCACACCATGGGCAATTTCGTCATTTGTCGCGGGGGTGTCGAAATAGGCCGAAATTTGGCAGGCTGATTGGAAACGGCCCGAGAAATTGGATTTGGGGCGCAGACCCAAGATCACGGGATTTTAGCCCAATTCCTTCATTTAAGCCTTCGAATAATTAATTTCTGTATTAATTATGTCAGGCTGAAGAAGTGTTGGACAGAAACTTAACAACGTAAAACCGCACCAGGGGCAATTTCGTCATTTGTGGTGACGACGTTGGAACGAGGCGAAATTTGGCATGTTGATTGGAAACGGCCCTAGAAATTGGACTCGGGGCTCAGACCTAGGATCACGGGATTTTTTCCAAATTCCTTCGTTTAGGTCTCCGAATAAATAATTTCCGAATTAATTATGTCTGGTTGAAGAAGTGTTGGACAGAAAATTTAAAAAGAAAAACTGCACCAGGGGCAATTTCGTCATTCGTCACGGCGGAGTCGAATGGGCCGATATTTGGCAGGTTGATTGGAAACGACCCGAGAAATTGGACTCGGGGCACAGACCCAGGATCACGTGATTTTAGCCAAATTCCTTCGTTTAGGCCTCCGAATAATTAATTTTCGTATTAATTATGTAAGGTAGAAGATGTGTTGGATAGATAATTAACAACGTAAGACCGTACCAGGGGCAATTTTATCATTTATCACGACGGTGTCTTAATGGGCCCAAATTTGGCAGGTTGATTGGAAACGGCCCGAGAAATTGGACTCTGGGCACAGACCCGGGATCACAGGATTTTAGCCAAATTCCTTTGTTTAGGCCTCCGAATAATTAATTTTCGTAGTAATTATGTCAAGTAGAAGAAGTTTTGGACAGAAAATTAATCAGGAAAAATCGCACCAAGGGCAATTTTGTCATTTGTCGCGACGTTGTCGGAATGGGCCGAAATTAGGCAGGTTGATTGGAAACGGCCTGAGAAATTGGACTTGGGGTACATACGCGGTATAACGGGATTTTAGCCAAATTCCTTCGTTTAGGCGTCCGAATAATTAATTTTTGTATTAATTATGTCAGGCTGAAGAAGTGTTGGACAGAAGATTAGCAAAGAAAAACCGCACCAGGGACAATTTGTCATTTGTCACGATGGTGTCGAAATGGGCCAAAATTTGGTAGGTTGATTGGAAACAGCCCGAGAAATTGGACTCGAGGAACATACCTGGGATCATAGGATTTTAGCCCAATTCCTTCGTTTAGGCCTCCGAATAATTAATTTCCGTATTAATTATCTGAGGCTGAAAAACTGTTGGACAGAAAATTAACAACGCAAAATCGCACAAGGGGCGATTTCGTCATTTGTGGCGACGGCGTCGGAAGAGGGCGAAATTTGGCAGGTTGATTGGAAACGGCCCCAGAAATTGGATTTGGGGCAAAGACCTGGAATCACGGGATTTTAGCCAAATTCCTTCGTTTAGGCCTCCGAATAATTAATTTTCGTATTAATTATGTCAGGTTGAAGAAGTGCTGGACAGAAAATTTAAAAAGAAAAATCGCTCCAGGGGCAATTTCGTCATTCGTCACGATGGTGTCGGAATGGGCCAAAATTTGGCATGTTGATTGGAAACGGCCCGAGAAATTGGACTCGGGGCAAAGACCCAGGATCACGGGATTTTAGCCAAATTCCTTCGTTTAGGCTTCCGAATAATTAATTTCCATATTAATTATGTCAGGTTGAAGATGTNTTGATTGGAAACGGGCCCAGAAATTGGGGTCGGAACACAGACCCGAGATCATGGGATTTTAGCCAAATTCCTTTCTTTAGGCCTCCAAATAATTAGTTTTCGTATTAATTATGTCAGGTTGAAGATTTGTTGGACAGCAAATTAACAAAGAAAAGTTGCACCAGGGGCAATTTCGTTATTTGTCACGACGGTGTTGGAGTGGGACGAAATTCGGCAGGTTGATTGGAAACGGCCTGAGAAATTGGACTCGAGGCACAGACTCAGGATCACGGGATTTTAGCCATTTTACTTCGCTTAGGGCTTCGAATAATTAATTTTTGGATTAATTATGACAGACTGAAGATGTGTTGGACAGAAAATTAACAACTCAAAACCGCACCAGGGGCAATTTTGTCATTTGTCACGACGGTTTCGGAATGAGCCGAAATTTGGCTGGTTGATTGGAAACGGCCCGAGAAATTGGAGTTGGGGCACATACTCGAGATCACGGGATTTTAGCCAAATTCCTTCGCTTAGGCCTCCGAGTATTAACTATGTCAGGTTGAGGATGTGTTGGACAGAAAATTAACAACGTAAAACTGCACTGGGGTAATTTTTTCATTTGTCGCGACGGTGGTGAAAAGGGCTAAAATTTGGCAGGTTGATTGGAAACAGCTCGAGAAATTAGATTTGGGGCACAGACCCAGGATCATGGGATTTTAGCCAAATTCCTTCGTTTAGGCCTCCGAATAATTAATTTTCATATTAATTATGTCAGGTTGAAGATGTGTTGGATAGAGCATTAACAACGCAAGACCGCACCAGGGGCAATTTTGTCATTTATCGCGACTGTGTCGAAATGGGCCCAAATTTGGCAGGTTGATTGGAAACGGCCCAGAAATTGGACTCGGGGTACAGACACGGGATCACAGGATTTTAGCCAAATTCCTTCATTTAGGCCTCCGAATAATTTATTTTCGTATTAATTATGTCAAACTAAAGAAGTGTTGGACAGAGAAATAATAAAGAAAAATCGCACCATGGGCAATTTTGTTATTTGTCGCGACGATGTCAGAATGGGCCGAAATTTGACTGGTTGATTGGAAACGGCCCCAGAAATTGGACTCGGGTTGCAGACCCGTGATCACTGGAATTTAGCCAAATTCCTTCTTTTAGGCCTCCGAATAATTAATTTTCGTATTAATTATGTTAGGTTGAAGAAGTGTTGGACATGAAATTTAAAAAGAAAAACTGCACCAGGGGCAATTTCTTCTTTCGTCACGGCGGTGTCGGAATGGGCAGAAATTTGGGAGGTTGTTTGGAAACAGCCTGAGAAATTGGACTGGGGGCATAGACCTAGGATCACGGGATTTTAGCCAAATTCTTTCGTTTAGGCTTCTGAATAATTAATTTTCGTATTAATTATGTCAGGCTGAAGAAGTGTAGGACAGAAAATTAACAGTGCAAAATCGCACTAGGGGCAATTTCGTCATTTGTCGCGACGGCGTCGAAATGGGCCGAAATTTGGTAGGTTGATTGGAAACGGCCCCAAAAATTGGACTCAGAGCACAAAGACGGGATCACAGGATTTTAGCCAAATTCCTTCGTTTAGGCCTCCGAATAATTAATTTTCGTATTAATTATGTCAGGTTGAAGAAGTGTTGGACATAAAATTTAAAAAGAAAAACCGCACCAGAGGCAATATCTTCATTCGTCATGGCGGTGTCGGAATGGGCCGAAATTTGGCAGGTTGTTTGGAAACGGCCCGAGAAATTGGACTCGGGGAACATACCCGGGATCATGGGATTTTAGCAAAATTCCTTCGTTTAGGCCTTCGAATAATTAATTTTCGTATTAATTATGTCAGGCTGAAGAAGTGTTGGACAGAAAATTAACAACGTAAAACCGCACCAGGGGCAATTTCGTCATTTGTCGCGACGGTGTCGGAATGGACCGAAATTTGGCAGGTAGATTGGAAACGGCCCCACAAATTGGACTCAGAGCAAAGACTCGAGATCACTGGATTTTAGCCAAATTCCTTCATTTAGGCCTCCGAATAATTAATTTCTGTATTAATTATGTCATGTTGAAGAAGTGTTGGACAGAAAATTTAAAAAGAAAAATCGCACCAGGGGCAATTTCGTCTTTTGTCATGGCGGTGTCGGAATGGGCCGAAATTTGGCAGGTTGATTAGAAACGGCCCGAGAAATTGGATTCGGGGCACAGACCCAGGATCACGGGATTTTAGCCAAAATCCTTCGTTTAGGTCTCCGAATAATTAATTTCCGTATTAATTATGTCAGGTTGAAGATGTGTTGGACAAAAAATTAACAACGCAAAACCGCACCAGGGGCAATTTTGTCATTTGTCGATACGGTGTCGAAATGGGCCGAAATTTGGCGGGTTGATAGGAAATGGCGCCAGAAATTGGAGTCCGGGGACAGACCCGGGATCATTGGACTTTAGCCAAATTCCTTAGTTTAGGTCTCCGAATAATTAATTTCCGTATTAATTATGTCAGGTTGAAGAAGTGTTGGATAGAAAATTAACAACGCAAAATTGCACCAAGGGCAATTTTGAAATTTGTTGCGACGGCGTCGGAATGGGCCGATATTTGGCTGGTTGAATGGAAATGGTCCCAGAAATTGGAGTCGAGGCACAGACTCGGGATCACCAGATTTTAGCCAAATTCCTTCGTTTAGGCCTCCGAATAAGTAATTTCCGTATTAATTATGTGAGGTTGAAAAAGTGTTGGACAGAAAATTTAAAAAGAAAAACCGCACCAGGGGCACTTTCGTCATTTGTCCGGATGGTGTCAGAATGGGCCGAAATTTGGCAGGTTGATTGGAAACGGCCCGAGAAATTGCACTCGAGGCACAGACCTGGGATCACGGGATTATAGCCAAATTCCTTCGTTTAGGCCTCTAAATAATTAATTTTCATATTAATTATGTCAGGTTTAAGATGTGGTTGGTCAGAAAATTAACAAAGAAAAACCGCACCAGGGGCACTTTCGTCATTTGTCCGGATGGTGTCAGAATGGGCCGAAATTTGGCGGGTTGATTGGAAACGGCCCGAGAAATTGCCCTCGAGGCACAGACCTGGGATCACGGGATTATAGCCAAATTCCTTCGTTTAGGCCTCTAAATAATTAATTTTCATATTAATTATGTCAGGTTTAAGATGTGGTTGGTCAGAAAATTAACAAAGAAAAACCGCACCAGGGGCACTTTCGTCATTTGTCCGGATGGTGTCAGAATGGGCCGAAATTTGGCGGGTTGATTGGAAACGGCCCGAGAAATTGGACTCGGGGCAATTTTGTCATTTGTCTCGACGGTGTCGGAATGGGCCGAAATTTGGCGGGTTGATTGGAAACGGCCCGAGAAATTGCCCTCGAGGCACAGACCTGGGATCACGGGATTTTAGCCAAATTCCTTCATTTAGGCCTCCGAATAATTAATTTCCTTATTAATTATGTCAGGTTTAAGATGTGGTTGGTCAGAAAATTAACAAAGAAAAACCGCACCAGGGACAATTTCGTTATTTGTCGGGACAGTGTCGGAATGGGCCCAAATTTGGCAGGTTGATTGGAAACGGCCCGAGAAATTGGACTCGAGGAACATACCTGGGATCATGGGATTTTAGCAAAATTCCTTCATTTAGGCCTCTGAATAATTAATTGCCGTATTAATTATGTAAGGCTGAAGAAGTGTTAGACAGAAAATTAACAACGCAAAATCGCACCAGGGGCAATTTCGTCATTTGTCGCGACGTTGTTGGAATGGGTGGAAAATTTAGCAGGTTGATTGGAAACGGCCCCAGAAATTGGACTCAGAGCAAAGACCCGAGATCACGGGATTTTAGCCTAATTCCTTCATTTAGGCCTCCGAATAATTATTTTCCGTATTAATTATGTCATGTTGAAGAAGTGTTGGATAGAAAATTTAAAAAGAAAAACCGCACAAGGGGCAATTTCGTCATTTGTCGCGACGGTGTCTGAATGGGGCGAAATTTGGCAGGTTGATTGGAAACGGCTTGAGAAATTGGATTCGGGGCGCAGACCCAGGATCACGGGATTTTAGCCAAATTCCTTCATTTAGGCTTCCGAATAATTAATTTCCGTATTAATTATGTCAGGTTGAAGATGTGCTGGACAAAAAATTAACAACGTAAAATTGAATCGCGACGGTGTGGGAATGGGCCAAAATTTGGTAAGTTTATTGGAAATGACACGAGAAATTGGACTCGGCGCACAGACCCGGGATCATGGGATTTTAGCCAAATTCCTTCGTTTTGGCCTCCGAATAATGAATTTTCGTATTAATTATGTCAGGTTGAAGAAGTGTTGGACAGAAAATTTGAAAAGAAAAACCGCACCTGAGGCAATTTCGTCATTTGTCTTATCGGTGTCGGAATGGGTCAAGATTTGGCAGGTTGATTGCAAACGGCCCCAGAAATTGGACTCGGGGCACAGACCCAGGATCACGGGATTTTTTTCAAAATCCTTCATTTGGGCCTTCGAATAATTAATTTTCGTATTAATTATGTCAGGTTGAAGATGTGTTGGACAGAAAATTAACAACGCAAAACCGCACCGGGGCAATTTTGTCATTTATCGCGACGGTGTCGAAATGGGCTGAAATTTGGCAGGTTTATGGGAAACGGCCCCAAAAATTGGACTCGGGGCACAAACCTGGGATCATGGGATTTTAGCCAAATTCCTTCGTTTAGGCCTCCGAATAATTAATTTTCGTATTAATTATGTCAGGTTGAAGAAGTGTTACACAAAAAATTAACAAGGAAAAACCGCACCAGGGGCAATTCCGGCCTGGTGACGGTGTCGGAATGGGCCGAAATTTGGCAGGTCGATTGGAAACGGCCCCAGAAATTGGACTTGGAGCATAGACCCAGGATCACAGGATTTTGGCCAAATTCCCTCGTTTAGGACTCCGAATAATTAATTTCTGTATTAATTATGTCAGGTCGAAGTTGTGTTGGACAGAAAATTAACAACGTAAAACCGCACTAGGGGCAATTTTGTCATTTGTCGCGACGGTGTCGGAATGGGCCGAAATTTGGCAGGTTGATTGGAAACGGCTCCAGAAATTGGACTCGGGGCACAGACCTGGGATCACAGATTTTTAACCAAATTCCTTCGTTTAGGCCTCCGAATAAATAATTTCCGTATTAATTATGTCAGGTTGAAGAAGTGTTGGACAGAAAATTAACAAAGGCAAACCGCACCAGGGAAAATTTCATCATTTGCCACAGCGGTGTCGGAATGGGCCGAAATTGTGCAAGTTGATTGGAAACGGCCCGAGAAATTGGACTCGGGGCACAGACCCTGGATCCCAGGATTTTAGCCGAATTCCTTCGTTTAGGCCTCCGAATAATTAATTTTCGTATTAATTATGTCTGGCTGAAGAAGTGTTGGACAGAAAATTAACAACGTAAAACTGCATCAGGGGCAATTTCGTCATTTGTCGTGACGGTGTTGGAATGGGCCGAAATTTGGCAGGTTGATTGGAAACGGCCCCAGAAATTGGACTCAGAGCAAAGACTCGAGATCACTGGATTTTAGCCAAATTCCTTCGTTTAGGCCTCCGAATAATTAATTTTCGTATTAATTATGTCGTGTTGAAGAAGTGTTGGACAGAAAATTAACAAAGAAAAACCGCACAATGTGCAATTCCGGCCTTGCGACGGTGTCAGAGTGGGCCGAAATTAGGCAGGTTGATTGGAAATAGCCCCAGAAATTGGACTCGAGGAACAGACTCTGGATCACTAGATTTTAGCCAAATTCCATCGTTTAGGCCTCAGAATAATTAATTTCCGTTTTAATTATGTCAGGTTGAAGATGTGTTGGACAGAAAATTAACAACGGAAAATCGCACAAGGGGCAATTTCATCATTTGTCTCGATGGTGTCGGAATGGGCCGAAATTTGGCAGGTTGATTGGAAACGGCCCTAGAAATTGTACTCGGGGCACATTCCCAGGATCACGGGATTTTAACCAAATTCCTTCATTTAGGCCTCCGAATAATTAATTTCCGTATTAGTTATGTCAGGTTGAAGAAGTGTTGGACAGAAAATCAACGAAGACAAACCGAACCAGGGGAAATTTTGTCATTTCTCGGGACGGTGTCGGAATGGGCCGAAATTCGACAGGTTGATTGGAAATGGCCCTAGAAATTGGACTCCGGGCACAGACTCGGATCACTGGATTTTAACCAAATTCTTTCATTTAGGCCTCCGAATAATTAATTTTCGTATTAATTATGTCAGGTTGAAGAAGTGTTGGACAGAAAATTTGAAAAGAAAAATCGCACCCGGGGCAATTTCATCATTTGTCGCGACGGCGTGGGAATGGGCCGAAATTTGACAGGTTGATAGGAAACGGCCCGAGAAATTGGACTCGGGGAACATACCTGGGATCACGAGATTTTAGCCAAATTCCTTCGTTTAGGACTCCGAATAATTAGTTTCCATATCGATTATGTTAAGTTGAAGATGTGTTGGATAGACAATTAACAACGCAAAATTGCAATAGGGGCAATTTCTTCATTTGTCGCGACGGTGTCGAAATGGGCCCAAATTTGGCAAGTTGTTTGGAAATGGCCCCAGAAATTGGACTCGGGGCACAGACCCAGGACCACGAAATTTTAGCGAAATTCCTTCATTTAGGCCTCTGAATAATTAATTTCTGCTATAATTATGTCAGGTTGAAGAAGTGTCGGACATAAAATTAACAAAGACAAACCGCACCAGAGAAAATTTCATCATTTATCATAACGGTGTCGGACTAGTCCGAAATTTTGCAGGTTGATTGGAAACGGCCTGAGAAATTGGACTTGGGGCGCGGACCCAGGATCACAGGATTTTAGCCAAATTTCGAGGTTTAGGCCTTCGAATAATTAATTTTCGTGTTAATTATGTCAGGTTGACGATGTGTTGGACAGAAAATTTAAGAGGAAAAACCTCACCAGGGGCAATTTCGTCATTTGTCACGGCGGTGTCGGAATGGGCCGAGATCTTGCAAGTTGATTGGAAACGGCCCGAGAAATTGGACTTGTGGGACAGACCATGGATCATGGGATTTTAGCCAAATTCTTTCGTTTAGGCCTCCGAATAATTATTTTTCGTATTAATTATGTCGGGTTGAAAATGTGATTGGACAGAAAATTAACAAAGAAAAATCGCACCAGGGGCAATTTTGTCATTTGTCGCGACGGTGTCGGAATGGGCCAAAATTGGGCAGGTTGGTTGGAAACTGCCCAAGAAATTGGACTCGGGCAACAGACCCGGGATCACGGGATTTTAGCCAAATTCCATCATTTAGGCCTCCGAATAATTAATTTCCATATTAATTATGTTAGGCTGAAGATGTGATTGGACAGAAAATTAACAAAGAAAAATCGCACTAGGGACAATTTCATCATTTGTCGCGACGGTGTTGGAATGGGCCCAAATTTGGCAGGTTGATTGGAAACGGCCCGAGAAATTGGACTCGGGGAACATACCCGGGTTCATGGGATTTTAGCAAAATTCCTTCGTTTAGACCACCGAATAATTAATCTCCGTATTAATTATGTCAGGTTGAAGCTGTGTTGGACAGAAAATTAACAACGCAAAACCGCACTAGGGGTAATTTTTTCATTTGTCGCGACGGTGTCGGAATGGGCCAAAATTTGGCAGGTTGATTGGAAACGGCCCTAGAAATTGAGCTCGGGGCACAGACCTGGGATCACGGGATTGTAACCAAATTCCTTCGTTTAGGCCTCCGAATAAATAATTTCCGTATTAGTTATGTCAGGTTGAAGAAGTGTTGGACGGAAAATCAACGAAGACGAACCGAACCAGGGGAAATTTTGTCATTTGTCACGACGGTGTCGGAATGGGCCGAAATTCGACAGGTTGATTGGAAATGACCTTAGAAATTGGACTCGGGCACAGATCTGGATCACGGGATTTTAGCCAAATTCCTTCTCCGTATTAATTATGTCAGGTTGAAGCTGTGTTGGACAGAAAATTAACAACGCAAAACCGCACTAGGGGTAATTTTTTCATTTGTCGCGACGGTGTCGGAATGGGCCAAAATTTGGCAGGTTGATTGGAAACGGCCCTAGAAATTGAGCTCGGGGCACAGACCTGGGATCACGGGATTGTAACCAAATTCCTTCGTTTAGGCCTCCGAATAAATAATTTCCGTATTAGTTATGTCAGGGTGAAGAAGTGTTGGACGGAAAATCAACGAAGACGAACCGAACCAGGGGAAATTTTGTCATTTGTCACGACGGTGTCGGAATGGGCCGAAATTCGACAGGTTGATTGGAAATGACCTTCGAAATTGGACTCGGGCACAGATCTGGATCACGGGATTTTAGCCAAATTCCTTCGTTTAGGCCTCCGAATAATTAATTTCCGTATTAATTATGTCAGGTTGAAGAAGTGTTGGACAGAAAATTAGCAACGCAAAGCCGCACCAGGGGCAATTTCGTCATTTGTCGTGACGGTGTCGGTATGGGCCGAAATTTGGCAGGTTGATTGGAAACGGCCCCAGAAATTGGACTCGGAGCAAAGACTCGAGATCACTGGATTTTGACCAAATTCCTTCATTTAGGCCTCCGAATAATTAATTTCCTTATGAATTATGTCATGTGGAAGAAGTGTTGGACAGAAAATTAACAAAGAAAAACCGCACAGGGTGCAATTTCGGCCTCGCGACGGTGTCAGAGTGGGCCGAAATTAGGCAGGTTGATTGGAAATAGCCCCAGAAATTGGACTCGAGGAACAGACCAGGGATCACTAGATTTTAGCCAAATTCCTTCGTTTAGGCCCCAAAACAATTAATTTCCGTATTAATTATGTCAGGCTGAAGATGTGTTGGACAGAAAATTAACAACGCAAATTCGCACTAGGGGCAATTTCGTCATTTGTCTCGATGGTGTCAGAATGGGCCGAAATTTGGTAGGTTGATTGGAAACGGCCCCAGAAATTGTACTCGGGGCACATTCCCAGGATCACGGGATTTTGACCAAATTCCATCGTTTAGGCCTCCGAATAATTAATTTCAGTATTAGTTATGTCAGGTTGAAGAAGTGTTGGACAGAAAATCAACGAAGACAAACCGAACTTGGGGAAATTTTGTCATTTCTCGCGACGGTGTCGGAATGGGCCGAAATTTGGCAGGTTGTTTGGAAATGGCCCTAGAAATTGGACTCGGGGGCAGACCCGGATCACGAGATTTTAGCCAAATTCCTTGGTTTAGGCCTCCGAATAATTAATTTTCGTATTAATTATGTCAGGTTGAAGAAGTGTTGGACAGAAAATTTGAAAAGAAGAATCGCACCCGGGGCAATTTCATCATTTGTCGCGACGACGTGGGAATGGGCCGAAATTTGACAGGTTGATAGGAAACGGCCCGAGAAATTGGACTTGGGGCACATACCTGGGATCACGAGATTTTAGCCAAATTCCTTCGTTTAGGCCTCCGAATAATTAGTTTCCGTACTAATTATGTTAAGTTGAAGATGTGTTGGATAGACAATTAACAACGCAAAATTGCACTCGAGGCAATTTCGTCATTTGTCGCGACGGTGTCGAAATGGGCCCAAATTTGGCAGGTTGATTGGAAACGGCCCGAGAAATTGGGCTGGGGGAACATACCCGGGTTCATGGGATTTTAGCAAAATTCCTTTGTTTAGACCACCGAATAATTAATCCCCGTATTAATTATGTCAGGTTGAAGATGTGTTGGACAGAAAATTAACAACGCAAAATCGCACTAGGGGCAATTTTGTCATTTGTCGCGACGGTGTCGGAATGGGCCAAAATTTGGCCAGTTGATTGGAAACGGCCCTAGAAATTGAGCTCGGGGCACAGACCTGGGATCACGGGATTGTAACCAAATTCCTTCGTTTAGGCCTCCGAATAAATAATTTCCGTATTAGTTATGTCAGGTTGAAGAAGGGTTGGACGGAAAATCAACGAAGACGAACCGAACCAGGGGAAATTTTGTCATTTGTCGCGACGGTGTCGGAATGGGCCGAAATTCGGCAGGTTGATTGGAAATGGCCTTAGAAATTGGACTCGGGTGCAGACCCGGATCACGGGATTTTAGCCAAATTCCTTCGTTTAGGCCTCCGAATAATTAATTTCCGTATTAATTATGTCAGGTTGAAGAAGTGTTGGACAGAAAATTAGCAAAGCAAAGCCGCACCAGGGGCAATTTCATCATTTGTCATGACGGTCTCGGAATGGGCCGAAATTTGGTAGGTTGATTGGAAACGGCCCCAGAAATTGGACTCGGAGCAAAGACTCGAGATCACTGGATTTTGGCCAAATTCCTTCATTTAGGCCTCCGAATAATTAATTTCCATATGAATTATGCCATGTGGAAGAAGTGTTGGACAGAAAATTAACAAAGAAAAACCGCACAGGGTGCAATTTCGGCCTCGCGACGGTGTCAGAGTGGGCCGAAATTAGGCGGGTTGATTGGAAATAGCCCCAGAAATTGGACTCGAGGAACAGACCAGGGATCACTAGATTTTAGCCAAATTCCTTCGTTTAGGCCTCAGAATAATTAATTTCCGTATAAATTATGTCAGGTTGAAGATGTGTTGGACAGAAAATTAACAACGCAAATTCGCACCAGGGGCAATTTCGTCATTTGTCTCGATGGTGTCGGAATGGGCCGAAATTTGGCAGGTTGAATGGAAACGGCCCCAGAAATTGTACTCGGGGCACATTCCCAGGATCACGGGATTTTAACCAAATTCCTTCGTTTAGGCATCCGAATAATTAATTTCCGTATTAGTTATGTCAGGTCGAAGAAGTGTTGAACAGAAAATCAACGAAGACAAACCGAACCAGGGAAAATTTTGTCATTTCTCGCGACGATGTCGGAATGGGCCGAAATTTGGCAGGTTGATTGGAAATGGCCCTAGAAATTGGACTCGGGGCACAGACTCGGATCACGAGATTTTAGCCAAATTCCTTCGTTTAGGCCTCCGAATAATTAATTTTCGTATTAATTATGTCAGGTTGAAGAAGTGTTGGACAGAAAATTTGAAAAGAAAAATCGCACCCGGGCAATTTAATCATTTGTCGCGACGGCATGGGAATGGGCCGAAATTTGATAGGTTGATAGGAAACGGCCCGAGAAATTGGACTAAGGGCACATACCTGGGATCACGAGATTTTAGCCAAATTCCTTCGTTTAGGCCTCCGAATAATTAGTTTCCGTATTAATTATGTTAAGTTGAAGATGTGTTGGATAGACAATTAACAACGCAAAATTGCACTCGGGGCAATTTCGTCATTTGTCGCGACGGTGTCGAAATGGGCCCAAATTTGGCAAGTTTATTGGAAACGGCCCGAGAACTTGGACTCGGGGCACAGACCCAGGATCACGGGATTTTAACCAAATTCCTTCATTTAGGCCTTCGAATAATTAATTTATGCTATAATTATGTCAGGTTGAAGAAGTTTCGGACATAAAATTAACAAAGACAAACCGCACCAGAGGAAATTTCATCATTTATCATAACGGTGTCGGACTAGTCCGAAATTTTGCAGGTTGATTGGAAACGGCCCGAGAAATTGGACTTGGGGCACGGACCCAGGATCACGGGATTTTAGCCAAATTTCGAGGTTTAGGCCTTCGAATAATTAATTTTCGTGTTAATTATGTCAGGTTGACGATGTGTTGGACAGAAAATTTAAAAGGAAAAACCTCACCAGGGGCAATTTCTTCATTTGTCACGGCGGTGTCGGAATGGACCGAGATCTTGCAAGTTGATTGGAAACAGCCCGAGAAATTGGACTTGGGGGACAGACCATGGATCATGGGATTTTAGCCAAATTCCTTCGTTTAGGCCTCCGAATAATTATTTTTAGTATTAATTATGTCAGGTTGAAAATGTGATTGGACAGAAAATTAACAAAGAAAAATCGCACCAGGGACAATTTTGTCATTTGTCGCGACGGTGTCGGAATGGGCCAAAATTGGGCAGGTTGGTTGGAAACTGCCCGAGAAATTGGACTCGGGCAATAGACCCGGGATCACGGGATTTTAGCCAAATTCCATCATTTAGGACTCCGAATAATTAATTTCCATATTAATTATGTTAGGTTGAAGATGTGATTGGACAGAAAATTAACAAAGAAAAACTGCACCAGGGAAAATTTCTTCATTTGTCGCGACGGTGTCGGAATGGGCCAAAATTTAGCAGGTTGATTGGAAACGGCCCGAGAAATTGGACTCGGGGAACATACCCGGGATCACGGGATTTTGGCAAAATTCCTTCGTTTAGGCCTCCGAATAATTAATTTCCGTATTATGTCAGGTTGAAGATGTGTTGGACAGAAAATTAACAACGCAAAACCGCACTAGGGGCAATTTTGTAATTTGTCGCGACGGTGTCGAAATGGGCCGAAATTTGGTAGGTTGATTGGAAACGGCCTTAGAAATTGGACTCGGGGCACAGACCTGGGATCATGGGATTGCAACAAAATTCCTTCGTTTAGGACTCTGAATAAATAATTTCCATATTAATTATGTCAGGTTGAAGAAGTGTTGGACGGAAAATCAACGAAGACGAATCGAACGAGGGGAAATTTGTCATTTGTCGCGACGGTGTCGGAATGGGCCGAAATTCGGCAGGTTGATTGGAAATGGCCTTAGAAATTGGACTCGGGCACAGACCCGGATCACGGGATTTTAGCCAAATTCCTTCATTTAGGCCTCCGAATAATTAATTTCCATATTAATTATGTCAGGTTGAAGAAGTGTTGGACAGAAAATTAGCAACGCAAAGCCGCACCAGGGGCAATTTCGTCATTTGTCGTGACGGTGTCGGTATGGGCCGAAATTTGGCAGGTTGATTGGAAACGGCCCCAGAAATTGGACTAGGAGCAGAGACTCGAGATCACTGGATTTTAGCCAAATTCCTTCGTTTTGGCCTCCGAATAATTAATTTTCGTTTTAATTATGTCATGTTGAAGAAGTGTTGGACAGAAAATTAACAAAGAAAAACCGCACAAGGTGCAATTTCGGCCTCGCGACGGTGTCAGAGTGGGCCAAAATTAGGCAGGTTGATTGGAAATAGCCCCAGAAATTGGACTCGAGGAACAGACCCGGGATCACTAGATTTTAGCCAAATTCCTTCATTTACGCCTCAGAATAATTAATTTCCGAATTAATTATGTCAGGTTGAAGATGTGTTGAATAGAAAATTAACAACGTAAATTCGCACAAGGGGGAATTTCGTCATTTGTCTTGATGGTGTCGGAATGGGCCGAAATTTGGTAGGTTGATTGGAAACGGCCCCAGAAATTGTACTCGGGGCACATTCCCAGGATCACGGGATTTTGACCAAATTCCATCGTTTAGGCCTCGAATAATTAATTTCAGTATTAGTTATGTCAGGTTGAAGAAGTGTGGGACAGAAAATTAACAAAGAAAAGTGTCGGAATGGGCCGAAATTCGGCAGGTTGATTGGAAATGTCCCTAGATAGACAATTAACAACGCAAAATTGCACTAGGGGCAATTTCGTCATTTGTCGCGACGGCGTGGGAATGGGCCGAAATTTGAATAATTAGTTTCCGTATTAATTATGTTAAGTTGAAGATGTGTTGGATAGACAATTAACAACGCAAAATTGCACTAGGGGCAATTTCGTCATTTGTCGCGACGGTGTTGAAATGGGCCCAAATTTGGCAAGTTGATTGGAAACGGCCCGAGAAATTGGACTCGGGGCATAGACCCAGGATCATGTGATTTTAGCCAAATTCCTTCATTTAGGCCTCCGAATAATTAATTTCTGCTATAATTATGTCAGGTTGAAGAAGTGTGGGACAGAAAATTAACAAAGACAAACCGCACCAGAGGAAATTTCATCATTTATCATAACGGTGTCGGACTAGTCCAAAATTTTGCAGGTTGATTGGAAACGGCCCGAGAAATTGGACTTGGGGCACGGACCCAGGATCACGGGATTTTAGCCAAATTTCGAGGTTTAGGCCTCCGAATAATTAATTTTCGTGTTAATTATATCAGGTTGACGATGTGTTGGACAGAAAATTTAAAAGGAAAAACCTCACCAGGGGCAATTTCGTCATTTGTCACGCCGGTGTCGGAATGGGCCGAGATCTTTCAAGTTGATTGGAAACAGCTCGAGAAATTGGACTCGGGGGACAGACCCTGGATCATGGGATTTTAGCCAAATTCCTTCGTTTAGGCCTCCGAATAATTATTTTTCGTATTAATTATGTCAGGTTGAAAATGTGATTGGACAGAAAATTAACAAAGAAAAATCGCACCAGGGGCAATTTTGTCATTTGTCGCAACGGTGTCGGAATGGGCCGAAATTCGGTAGGTTGATTGGAAATGGCCTTTGAAATTGGACTCGGGCACAGACCCGGATCACGGGATTCTAGCCAAATTCCTTCGTTTAGGCCTTCGAATAATTAATTTCCGTATTAATTATGTTAGGTTGAAGATGTGATTGGACAGAAAATTAACAAAGAAAAACCGCACCAGGGACAATTTCGTCATTTGTCGCGACGGTGTCGGAATGGGCCCAAATTTGGCATGTTGATTGGAAACGGCCCGTGAAATTGGACTCGAGGAACATACCCGGGATCACGGGAGTTTAGCAAAATTCCTTCATTTAGGCCTCCGAATAATTAATTTTCGTATTAATTATGTCAGGTTGAAGATGTGTTGGACAGAAAATTAACAACGCAAAACCGCACTAGGGGCAATTTTGTCATTTGCCGCGACGGTGTCGGAATGGGCCGAAATTTGGCAGGTTGAGTGGAAACGGCCCTAAAAATTGGACTCGGGGCACAGACCTGGGATCACAGGATTTTAACCAAATTCCTTCGTTTAGGCCTCCGAATAAATAATTTCCGTATTAATTATGTCAAGTCGAAGAAGTGTTGGACGGAAAATCAACGAAGAAAAACCGCACCAGGGGCAATTTCGTCATTTGTCGCGACGGTGTCGGAATGGGCCCAAATTCGGCAGGTTGGTTGGTTACGGCCCGAGAAATTGGACTCGGGCACAGAGCCGGATCACGGGATTTTAGCCAAATTCCTTCGTTTAGGCCTCCGAATAATTAATTTCCGTATTAATTTTGTCAGGTTGAAGAAGTGATGGACAGAAAATTAACAACGCAAAATCGCACCACGGGCAATTTCGTCATTTGTCGTAACGGTGTCGAAGTGGGCCGAAATTTGGCAAGTTGATTGGAAACGGCCCCAGAAATTGGACTCGGAGCAAAGACTCAAGATCACTGGATTTTAGCCAAATTCCTATGTCTAGACCTCCGAATAATTAATTTTCGTTTTAATTATGTCATGTTGAAGAAGTGTTGGACAGAAAATTAACAAAGAAAAATCGCACAAGGTGCAATTCCAGCCTCGCGATGGTGTCAGAGTGGGCCGAAATTAGGCAGGTCGATTGGAAATAGCCCCAAAAATTGGACTCGAGGAACAGACCCGGGATCACTAGATTTTAGCCAAATTCCTTCGTTTAGGCCTCAGAATAATTAATTTCCGTATTAATTATGTCAGGTTGAAGATGTGTTGGACAGAAAATTAACAACGCAAATTCGCACCAGGGGCAATTTCGTCATTCGTCTCGATGGTGTCGGAATGGGCCGAAATTTAGCAGGTTGATTGGAAAAGGCACCAGAAATTGTACTCGGGGCACATTCCCAGGATCACGGGATTTTAACCAAATTCCTTCGTTTAGGCCTCCGAATAATTAATTTCTGCAATAACCCGGGATCACTAGATTTTAGCCAAATTCCTTCGTTTAGGCCTCCGAATAATTAATTTCTGCAATAACCCGGGATCACTAGATTTTAGCCAAATTCCTTCGTTTAGGCCTCCGAATAATTAATTTCTGCAATAACCCGGGATCACTAGATTTTAGCCAAATTCCTTCGTTTAGGCCTCCGAATAATTAATTTTCGTATTAATTATGTCAGGTTGAAGAAGTGTTGGACAAAAAATTCGAAAAGCAAAATTGCACCCGGGGCAATTTCATCATTTGTCGCGACGGCGTGGGAATGGGCAGAAATTTGACAGGTTGATAGGAAACGGCCCGAGAAATTGGACTCGGGGCACATACCTGGGATCACGAGATTTTAGCCAAATTCCTTCGTTTAAGCCTCCGAATAATTAGTTTCCGTATTAATTATGTTAAGTTGAAGATGTGTTGGATAGACAATTAACAACGCAAAATTGCACTGGGGGCAATTTCGTCATTTGTCGCGACGGTGTCGAAATGGGCCCAAATTCGGCAAGTTTATTGGAAACGGCCCGAGAAATTGGACTCGGGGCACAGACCCAGGATCATGGGATTTTAGCCAAATTCCTTCGTTTAGGCCTCCGAATAATTAATTTCTGCTATAATTATGTCAGGTTGAAGAAGTGTCGGACAGAAAATTAACAAAGACAAACCGCACTTGAGGAAATTTCATCATTTATCATAACGGTGTCGACTAGTCCGAAATTTTGCAGGTTGATTGGAAACGGCCCGAGAAATTGGACTTGGGGCATGGACCCAGGATCATGGGATTTTAGCCAAATTTTGAGGTTTAGGCCTCTGAATAATTAATTTTCGTGTTAATTATGTCAGGTTGACGATGTGTTGGACAAAAAATTTTAAAAAAAAATCCCACCAGGGGCAATATCGTCATTTGTCAAGGCGGTGTCGGAATGGGCCGAGATCTTGCAAGTTGATTGGAAACGGCCCGAGAAATTGGACTCGACGGGACAGACCCTGGATCATGGGATTTTAGCCAAATTCCTTCGTTTAGGCTTCCGAATAGTTATTTTTCGTATTAATTATGTCAGGTTGAAAATGTGATTGGACAGAAAATTAACAAAGAAAAATCGCACCTGGGGCAATTTTGTCATTTGTCGCGACGGTGTCGGAATGGGCCAAAATTGGGCAGGTTGGTTGGAAACGGCCCGAGAAATTGGACTCGGGCAACAGACCTGGGATCACGGGATTTTAGCCAAATTCCATCATTTAGGCTTCCGAATAATTAATTTTTGTATTAATTATGAAAGGTTGGAGATGTGATTGGACAGAATATTAATAAAGAAAATTCGCACCAGGGACAATTTCGTCATTTGTCACGACGGTGTCGGAATGGGCCCAAATTTGGCAGGTTGATTGGAAAGGGCCGAGAAATTGGACTCGGGGAACATACCTAGGATCACGGGATTTTTGCAAAATTCATTCGTTTAGGCCTCCGAATAATTAATTTCCTTATTAATAATGTCAGGCTAAAGAAGTGTTGGACAAAAAATTAACAACGCAAAACCGCACCAAGGGCAATTTAGTCATTTATAGTGACGGTATCGAATTGGGCCGAAATTTGGCAGGCCGATTGGAAATGGCCCCAGAAATTGAACTCGGAGCAAAGACTCGAGATCACTGGATTTTAGCCAAATTCCTTCATTTAGGCCTCCGAATAATTAATTTCCGTATTAATTATGTCATGTTGAAGAAGTGTTGGACAGAAAATTTAAAAAGAAAAATTGCACCAGGGGCAATTTCGTCATTTGTCGCGACGGTGTCGGAATGGGCCGAAATTTGGCAGGTTGATTGGAAACGGCCCGAGAAACTGGATTCGGGGCACAGACCCAAGATCACGGGATTTTAGCCAAACTCCTTCGTTTAGGCCTCCGAATAATTAATTTCTGTATTAATTATGTCAGGTTGAAGATGTGTTGGACAGAAAATTAACATCGCAAAATCGTACTATAGGCAATTTCGTCATTTGTCGTGACGGTGTCGAAATGGGCCCAAATTTGGCAAGTTGATTTGAAACGACCCGAGAAATTGGACTCAGGGCACAGATCCAAGATCACGGGATTTTAACCAAATTCCTTCGTTTAGGCCTCCGAATAATTAATTTCTGCAATAATTATGTCAGGTTGAAGAAGTGTTGGACAGAAAATTAACAACGACAAACCGGACCAGAGGAAATTTCATCATTTATCGCGACGGTGTCGGATTGGTCCGAAATTTTGCAGGTTGATTGGAAACGGCCCGAGAAATTAGTCTCGAGGCACAGACCCAGGATAACGAGATTTTAGCCAAATTCCGAGGTTTAGGCCTTCGAATAATTAATTTTCGTATTAATTATGTCAGGTCGAAGATGTGTTGGACAAGAAATTTAAAAAGAAAAACTGCACCAGGGGCAATTTCTTCATTTGTCATGGCGGTGTCGGAATAGGCTGAAATTTTGCAAATTGATTGGAAACGGCCCGAGAAATTGGACTCGGGGCACAGACCCAGGATCAAGGGATTTTAGCCAAATCCCTTCGTTTAGGCCTCCGAATAATTATTTTTCGTATTAATTATGTCAGGTTGAAGATGTTATCGTACAGAAAATTAACAAAGAAAAACCGCACGAGGGGCAATTTTGTCATTTGTCGCCACGATGCCGGAATTGGACAAAATTGGGCAGGTTGGTTGGAAACGGCCCGAGAAATTGGACTCGGGGAACAGACCCGGGATCACAGGATTTTAGACGAATTCCATCATTTAGGCCTCCGAATAATTGATTTCCGTATTAATTATGATAGGTTGGAGTTGTGATCGGACAGAAAATTAATAAAGAAAAACCGCACCAGGGACAATTTCGTCATTTGTCGTGACGGTGTCGGAATGGGCCCCAATTTGGCAGGTTGATTGGAAACGGCTGGAAAAATTGGACTCGAGGAACATACCCGGGATCACGGGATTTTTGCAAAATTCCTTCGTTTAGGCCTCCGAATAATTAATTTTCGTATTAATTTTGTCAGGCAGAAGAAGTGTTGGACAGAAAATTAACAACGCAAAACCGCACCAGGGGCAATTTAGTCATTTGTCGCGACGGTATCGAAATGGGCCGAAATTTGGCGGGTTGATTGGAAATGGCCCCAGAAATTGGACTCGGAGCAAAGACCCGGGATCACTGGATTTTAGCCAAATTCCTTCGTCTAGGCCTCCGAATAATTAATTTTCGTATTAATTATGTCATGTTGAAGAAGTGTTGGACAGAAAATTAAAAAAGAAAAATCGCACCAGGAGCAATTTCGTCATTTGTCGCGACGGTGTCGGAATGGGCCGAAATTTGGCAGGTTGATTGGAAACGGCCCGAGAAATTGGATTCGGGGCGTAGACCCAGGATCACAGGATTTTAGCCAAAATCCTTGTTTAGGCCTCCGAATAATTAATTTCCGTAATAATTATGTCAGGTTGAAGATGTGTTGGACAGAAAAATAACAACGCAAAACCGCACCAGGGGCAATTTTGTCATTTGTCGCGACGGTGTCGGAATGGGCCGAAATTTGGCGGGTTGATAGGAAATGGCCCTAGAAATTGAAGTTCGAGCACAGACCCAGGATCATATGATTTTAGCCAAATTCCTTAGTTTAGGACTCCGAATAATTAATTTCCGTATTAATTATGTCAGTTTGAAAAAGTGTTGGGCAGAAAATTAACAACTGAAAACCGCACCAGGGGCAATTTTGTCATTTATCGCGACGGTGTCGGAATGTACCAAAATTTGGCAAGTTGATTGGAAATGGCCCCAGAAATTGGACACGGGGCACAGACCCGGGATCACGGGATTTTAGCCAAATTCCTTCGTTTAGGCCTCCTTATAATTAATTTCCGTATTAATTATGTCAGGTTGAAGAAGTGTTGGACAGAAAATTTGAAAAGAAAAACCGCACCTGGGGCAATTTCGTCATTTGTCGCGGCGGTGTCGGAATGGGTCGAAATTTGGTAGGTTAATTAGAAACAGCCCCAGAAATTGGATTCGGGGCACAGACCCAGGATCACGGGATTTTAGCCAAAATCCTTCATTTAGGCCTTCGAATAATTATTTTCCGTATTAATTATGTCATGTTGAAGATGTGTTGGACAGAAAATTAACAACGCAAAACCGCACCAGGGGCAATTTTGTCATTTATCGCGACAGTGTCGGAATGAGCTGAAATTTGTCAGGTTGATCGGAAACGGCCCCAGAAATTGGACTCGGGACACAAACCCGGGATCACGGGATTTTAGCCAAATTCCTTCGTTTAGGCCTCCGAATAATTAAGTTTCGTATTAATTATGTCAGGTTGAAGAAGTGTTGCACAGAAAATTAACAATGAAAAACCGTACCAGGGGCAATTTCGGCCTGGCGACGGTGTCGAAATGGGCCGAAATTTGGCAGGTTGATTGGAAACGGCCCCAGAAATTGGACTCGGGGCATAGACCCAGGAGCACGGGATTTTGGCCAAATTCCCTCGTTTAGGCCTCCGAATAATTAATTTCTGTATTAATTATGTCAGGTCGAAGTTGTGTTGGACAGAAAATTAACAACGCAAAATCGCACTAGGGGTAATTTTGTCATTTGTTGCGACGGTGTCGATATGGATCCAAATTTGGCAAGTTGATTGGAAACGACTCGAGAAATTGGACTCGGGGCACAGACCCCGGATCACAGGATTTTAACCAAATTCCTTCGTTTAGGCCTCCGAATAATTAATTTCTGCAATGATTATGTCAGGTTGAAGAAGTATTGAACAGAATATTAACAAAGACAAACCGCAGCAGATGAAATTTCATCATTTATCACGACGATGTCAGATTGGTCAGATATTTAGCAGGTTGATTGGAAACGGCCCGAGAAATTGGACTCGGAGCACGGACCCAGGATCACGGGATTTTAGCCAAATTCCTTCGTTTAGGCCTCCGAATAATTATTTTTCGTATTAATTATGTCAGGTTGAAGATGTTATTGTACAGAAAATTAACAAAGAAAAATCGCACGAGGGGCAATTTTGTCATTTGCTGCGACGGTACCGGAATTGGCCAAAATTGGGCAGGTTGGTTGGAAACGGCCCGAGAAATTGGACTCGGGGAACAGATTCTGGATCACAGGATTTTAGCCGAATTCCATCATTTAGGCCTCCGAATAATTAATTTCCGTATTAATTATGATAGGTTGGAGTTGTGATCGGACAGAAAATTAATAAAGAAAAACCGCACCAGGGACAATTTCGTCATTTGTCACGATGGTGTCGGAATGGGCCCCAATTTGGCAGGTTGATTGGAAACGGCCCGACAAAATTGGACTCGGGGAACATACCCGGGATCACGGGATTTTTGCAAAATTCCTTCGTTTAGGCCTCCGAATAATTAATTTCCGTATTAATTTTGTCAGGTAGAAGAAGTATTGGATAGAAAATTAACAACACAAAACCGCACCAGGGGCAATTTAGTCATTTGTCGCGACGGTATCGAAATGGGCCGAAATTTGGCGGGTTGATTGGAAATGGCCCCAGAAATTGGACTCGGAGCAAAGACTCGAGATCACTGGATTTTAGCCAAATTCCTTCGTCTAAGCCTCCGAATAATTAATTTTCGTATTAATTATGTCATGTTGAAGAAGTGTTGGACAGAAATTAAAAAAGAAAAATCGCACCAGGAGCAATTTCGTCATTTGTCACGACGGTGTCGGAATGGGCCGAAATTTGGCAGGTTGATTGGAAACGGCCCGAGAAATTGGATTCGGGGCGCAGACCCAGGATCACAGGATTTTAGCCGAAATCCTTCGTTTAGGCCTCCGAATAATTAATTTCCGTAATAATTATGTCAGGTTGAAGATGTGTTGGACAGAAAAATGACAACGATAAACCGCACCAGGGGCAATTTTGTCATTTGTCGCGACGGTGTCGGAATGGGCCGAAATTTGGCGGGTTGATAGGAAATGGCCCTAGAAATTGAAGTTCGAGCACAGACCCAGGTTCATATGATTTTAGCCAAATTCCTTAGTTTAGGACTCCGAATAATTAATTTTCGTATTAATTATGTCAGGTTGAAAAAGTGTTGGGAAGAAAATTAACAATTGAAATCCGCACCAGGGGCAATTTTGTCATTTATCGTGACGGTGTCGGAATGTACCAAAATTTGGCAAGTTGATTGGAAATGGCCCCAGAAATTGGATGAGGGGAACAGACCCGGTATCACGGGATTTTAGCCAAATTCTTTCGTTTAGGCCTCCTTATAATTAATTTCCGTATTAATTATGTCAGGTTGAAGAAGTGTTGAACAGAAAATTTGAAAAGAAAAACCGCACCTGGGGCAATTTCGTCATTTGTCGCAGCGGTGTCGGAATGGGTCGAAATTTGGTAGGTTGATTGGAAACAGCCCCAGAAATTGGATTCGGGGCACAGACCCAGGATCACGGGATTTTAGCCAAAATCCTTCATTTAGGCCTTCGAATAATTATTTTCCGTATTAATTATGTCAGGTCGAAGTTGTGTTGGACAGAAAATTAACAACGCAAAACCGCACTAGGGGCACTTTTGTCATTTGTTGCGACGGGGTCAAAATGGCCTAAATTTGGCAAGTTGATTGGAAACGGCCCGAGAAATTGGACTCGGAGCACGGACCCAGGATCACGGGATTTTAGCCAAATTCCTTCGTCGAGGGGCAATTTTGTCATTTGTTGCGACGGGGTCAAAATGGCCTAAATTTGGCAAGTTGATTGGAAACGGCCCGAGAAATTGGACTCGGAGCACGGACCCAGGATCACGGGATTTTAGCCAAATTCCTTCGTCGAGGGGCAATTTTGTCATTTGTTGCGACGGGGTCAAAATGGCCTAAATTTGGCAAGTTGATTGGAAACGGCCCGAGAAATTGGACTCGGGGCACAGACCCCGGATCACGGGATTTTAGCCAAATTCCTTCGTTTAGGCCTCCGAATAATTAATTTCTGCAATGATTATGTCAGGTTGAAGAAGTATTGGACAGAATATTAACAAAGACAAACCGCACCAGATGAAATTTCATCATTTATCACGACGATGTCGGATTGGTCCGATATTTAGCAGGTTGATTGGAAACGGCCCGAGAAATTGGACTCGGAGCACGGACCCAGGATCACGGGATTTTAGCCAAATTTTGAGGTTTAGGCCTCCGAATAATTAATTTTCGTATTAATTATGTCAGGTTGAAGATGTGTTGGACAGAAAATTTAAAAAGAAAAACTACACCAGGGGCAATTTCTTCATTTGTCACGGCGGTGTCGGAAAGGGCCGAAATTTTACAGGTTGATTGGAAATGGCCCGAGAAATTGGACTCGGGGCACAGACCAAGGATCACGGGATTTTAGCCAAATTGCTTCGTTTAGGCCTCCGAATAATTATTTTTCGTATTAATTATGTCAGGTTGAAGATGTGATTGGACAGAAAATTATCAAAGAAAAACCGCACCAGGGGCAATTTTGTCATTTGTCGTGACGGTGTCGGAATGGGCCAAAATTGGGTAGGTTGGCTGGAAACGGCCCGAGAAATTGGACTAGGGGAACAGACTCGGGATCATGGGATTTTAGCCAAATTCCATCATTTAGGCCTCCGAATAATTAATTTTCGTATTAATTATGTTAGGTTGAAGATGTGATTGGACAGAAAATTAACAAAGAAAAACCGCACCAGGGACAATTTCGTCATTTGTCGCGACGGTGTCGGAATGGGCCCAAATTTGCAGGCCCGAGAAATTGGATTCAGGGAACATACCCGGGATCACGGGATTTTTGCAAAATTCCTTCGTTTAGGCCTCAGAATAATTAATTTTCGTATTAATTATGTCAGGTTGAAGATGTGTTGGACAGAAAATTAACAACGCAAAATAGCACCAGGGGCAATTTCGTCATTTGTCTCGATGGTGTTGGAATGGGCCGAAATTTGGTAGGTTGATTGGAAACGGCCCCTGAAATTGTACTCGGGGCACATTTCCAGGATCACGGGATTTTAACCAAATTCCTTCGTTTAGGACTCCGAATAATTAATTTTCGTATTAGTTATGTCAGGTTGAAGAAGTGTTGGATAGAAAATCAACGAAGACAAACCGAACCAGGGGAAATTTTGTCATTTCTCGCGACGGTGTCGGAATGGGCCGAAATTTGACAGGTTGATAGGAAACGGCCCGAGAAATTGGACTCGGGGCACATACCTGGGATCATGAGATTTTAGCCAAATTCCTTCGTTTAGGCCTCCGAATAATTAATTTTCGTATTAATTATGTCAGGTTGAAGAAGTGTTGGACGGAAATTTTGAAAAGAAAAATCGCACCCGGGGCAATTTCATCATTTGTCGCCATGGCATCGGAATGGGCCGAAATTTGACAGGTTGATAGGAAACGGCCCGAGAAATTGGACTCGGGGCACATACCTGGGATCATGAGATTTTAGCCAAATTCCTTCGTTTAGGCCTCCGAATAATTAGTTTCCGTATTAATTACGTTACGTTGAAGATGTGTTGGATAGACAATTAACAACGCAAAACCGTACAAGGGGCAATTTAGTCATTTGTCGTGACGATGTCGAAATGGGCCCAAATTTGGCAAGTTGATTGGAAACGGCCCGAGAAATTGGACTCGGAGCACAGACCCAGGGTTACGGGATTTTTGCCAAATTCCTTCGTTTAGGCCTCCGAATAATTAATTTCTGCTATAATTATGTCAGGTTGAAGAAGTGTTGGACAGAAAATTAACAAAGACAACCGCACCAGAGGAAATTTCGTCATTTATCATAACAGTGTCGGACTAGTCCGAAATTTTGCAGGTTGATTGGAAACGGACCGAGAAATTAGACTTGGGGCATGGACCCAGGATCACGGGATCTTAGCCAAATTTGGAGGTTTAGGCCTCCGAATAATTAATTTTCGTGTTAATTATGTCAGGCTGACGATGTGTTGGACAAAAAATTTAAAAAGAAAAACCTCACCAGGGGCAATTTCGTCATTTGTCATGGCGGTGTCGAAATGGGCCGAGATTTTGCAACTTGATTGGAAACGGCCTGAGAAATTGGACTCGGGGCGCAGACCCAGGATCACGGGATTTTTGCAAAATTCCTTCGTTTAGGCCTCCGAATATTTAATTTCTGCAATAATTATGTCAGGTTGAAGTAGTGTTGGACAAAAAATTAACAAATACAAACCGCACCATAGGAAATTTCATCATTTATCGCGACGGTGTTGGATTGGTCCGAAATTTTGCAGGTTGATTGGAAACGGCCCGAGAAATTGGACTCGGGGTACAGACCCAGGATCACGGGATTTTAGCCAAATTCCGAGGTTTAGGCCTCCGAATAATTAATTTTCGTATTAATTATGTCAGGTTGAAGATGTGTTGGACAGAAAATTTAAAAAGCAAAAACCGCACCAAGGGCAATTTCTTCATTTGTCACGGCGGTGTTGGAATGGGCCAAAATTTTGCAAGTTGATTGGAAACAGCCCGAGAAAATGGACTCGTGGCACAGACCCAGGATCACGGGATTTTAGCCAAATTCCTTCGTTTAGGCCTCCGAATAATTATTTTTCGTATTAATTAAGTCAGGTTGAAGATGTGATTGGACAGAATATTTACAAAGAAAAACCGCACCAGGGGCAATTTTGTCATTTGTCACGATCGTGTCGGAATGGGCTAAAATTTGGCAGGTTGGTTGGAAACGGCCCGAAAAATTGGACTCGGGGAACAGACCCGGGATCACGGGATTTTAGCCGAATTCCATCATTTAGGCCTCCGAATAATTAATTTCCGTATTAATTATGATAGGTTGGAGATGTGATTGGACAGAAAATTAATAAAGAAAAACCACACCAGGGACAATTTCGTCATTTGTCGCGACGGTGTCAGAATGGGCCCAAATTTGGCAGGTTGATTGGAAACGGCCCGAGAAATTGGACTCGGGGAACATACCCGGGATCACGGGATTTTGGCAAAATTCATTCGTTTAGGCCTCCAAATTATTAATTTCCTTATTAATTATGTCAGGCTGAAGGAGTGTCGGACAGAAAATTAACAACGCAAAACCGCACCAGGGGTAATTTAGTCATTTGTCGCGACAGTATCGAAATGGGCCGAAATTTGGCAGGTCGATTGGAAATGGCCCCAGAAATTAGACTGGGAACAAAGACTCGAGATCACTGAATTTTAGCCAAATTCCTTCGTTTAGGCCTCCGAATAATTAATTTTCGTATTAATTATGTCATGTTGATGAAGTGTTGGATAGAAAATTTAAAAAGAAAAATCGCACAAGGGGCAATTTCGTCATTTGTCGCGACGATGTCGGAATGGGCCGAAATTTGGCAGGTTGATTGGAAACGGCCCGAGAAATTGGATTCGGGGCACAGACCCAAGATAACGAGATTTTAGCCAAAATCCTTCATTTAGGCCTCCGAATAATTAATATTCGTATTAATTATGTCCGACTGAAGATGCGTTGGATAGAAAATTAACAACGCAAAACCGCACTAGGGGCAATTTCGTCATTTGTCGCGACGATGTCGAAATGGGCCCAAATTTGGCAAGTTGATTTGAAACGACCCGAGAAATTGGACACGGGGCACAGACCCAGGATCACGGGATTTTAGCCAAATTCCTTCGTTTAGTCCTCCGAATAATTAATTTCTGCAATAATTATGTCAGGTTGAAGAAGTGTGGGACAGAAAATTAACAACGCAAAACCGCACCAGGGGCAATTTAGTCATTTGTCGCGACGGTATCGAAATGGGCCGAAATTTGGCAGGTCGATTGGAAATGGCCCCAGAAATTGGAGTCGGAGCAAAGACTCGAGATCACTGAATTTTAGCCAAATTCCTTCGTTTAGGCCTCCGAATAATTAATTTCCATATTAATTATGTCATGTTGACGAAGTGTTAGACAGAAAATTTAAAAAGAAAAATCGCACCAGGGGCAATTTCGTCATTTCTCACGACGGTGTCGAAATGGGCCGAAATTTGGCAGGTTGATTGGAAACGGCCCGAGAAATTGGACTCGGGGAACATGCCCGGGATCACGGGATTTTGGCAAAATTCATTCGTTTAGGCCTCCGAATAATTAATTTTCGTATTAATTATGTCAGGCTGAAAGAGTGTTGGACAGAAAATTAACAACGCAAAACCGCACCAGGGGCAATTTAGTCATTTGTCGCGACGGTATCGAAATGGGCCGAAATTTGGCAGGTCGATTGGAAATGGCCCCAGAAATTGGACTTGGAGCAAAGACTCGAGATCACTGAATTTTAGCCAAATTCCTTCGTTTGGGCCTTCGAATAATTAATTTTCGTATTAATTATGTCATGTTGACGAAGTGTTGGATAGAAAATTTAAAAAGAAAAATCGCACCAGGGGCAATTTCGTCATTTGTCGCGACGGTGTCGGAATGGGCCGAAATTTGGCAGGTTGATTGGAAACGGCCCGAGAAATTGGACTCGGGGCACAGACCCGGAATCACGGGATTTTAGCCAAATTCCTTCGTTTAGGCCTCCGAATAATTAACTTCCGTATTAATTATGTCAGGCTGAAGATGTGTTGGACAGAAAATTAACAACGCAAAACCGCACTAGGGGCAATTTCGTAATTCGTCGCGACGATGTCGAAATGGGCCCAAATTTGGCAAGTTGATTTGAAACGACCCGAGAAATTGGACACGGGGCACAGACCCAGGATCACGGGATTTTAGCCAAATTCCTTCGTTTAGGCCTCCGAATAATTAATTTCTGCAATAATTATGTCAGGTTGAAGAAGTGGTGGACAGAAAATTAACAACGCAAAACTGCATTAGGGGCAATTTAGTAATTTAGTCATTTGTCGCGACGGTATCGAAATGGGCCGAAATTAGCAGGTCGATTGGAAATGGCCCCAGAAATTGGACTCGGAGCAAAGACTCGAGATCACTGAATTTTAGCCAAATTCCTTCGTTTAGGCCTCCGAATAATTAATTTCCGTATTAATTATGTCATGTTGACGAAGTGTTAGACAGAAAATTTAAAAAGAAAAATCGCACCAGGGGCAATTTCGTCATTTGTCGCGACGGTGTCGGAATGGGCCGAAATTTGGCAGGTTGATTGGAAACGGCCCGAGAAATTGGATTTGGGGCACAGACCCAAGATCACGAGATTTTAGCCAAAATCCTTCGTTCAGGCCTCCGAATAATTAATTTCCGTATTAATTATGTCAGGCTGAAGATGTGTTGGACAGAAAATTAACAGCGCAAAACCGTACTAGGGGTAATTTCGTCATTTGTCGTGACAGTGTCGAAATGCAATTTCGTCATTTGTCGCGACAGTGTCGAAATGGGCCCAAATTTGGCAAGTTGATTTGAAACGACCCGAGAAATTGGACTCGGGGCACAGACCGAGGATCAAAGGATTTTGGCCAAATTCCTTCGTTTAGGCCTCTGAATAATTAATTTCTGCAATAATTATGTCTGGCTGAAGAAGTGTTGGACAGAAAATTAACAAGGACAAACCGCACCAGAGGAAATTTCATCATTTATCGTGACGGTGTCGGATTCGTCTGAAATTTTGCAGGTTGATTGGAAACGGCCCGAGAAATTGGACTCGGGGCACAGACCCAGGATCACGGGATTTTAGCCAAATTTTGAGGTTTAGGCCTCCGAATAATTAATTTTCGTATTAACTATGTCAGGTTGAAGATGTGTTGGA
>NW_019228670.1:118114-127091 GCF_002742605.1 Olea europaea var. sylvestris
TTTGTCGCGACGGTGTCGAAATGGGCCAAAATTTGGCAGGTTGATTGGAAATGGCCCGAGAAATTGGACTCGGGGCAAAGACCCGGGATCACGGGATTTTACAAAATTCCTTCGTTTAGGCCTTCGAATAATTAATCTTCGTATTATTTATGTCAGGTTGAAGAAATGTTGGACAGAAAATTAACAAAGTAAAACCGCACTAGGGGATATTTCGTCATTTGTCGCGACAGTGTCTGAATGGGCCGAAATTTAGCAGGTTGACTGGAAACGGCCCGAGAAGTTGGACTCGGGGCATAGACCCGAGGTCACGGGATTTTTAGCCAAAATTCCTTCGTTTATGCATCCGAATAATTTATTTTCGTATTTATTATGTCAAGTGGAAGATGTGCTGGACAGAAAATTAAAAAGGCAAAACCGCATCTGGGGCAATTTCATCATTTGTTGCAACGGTGCCGTAATGCGCCGAAATTTGGCAGGTTGATTGGAAACGGCCCCAGAAATTGGACTCGGGGCATAGACCCTGGATCACGGGATTTTAGCCAAATTCCTTCGTTTAGGCCTCCGAATAATTATTTTTCGTATTAATTATGTCAGGTTGAAGATGTTATTGTACAGAAAATTAACAAAGAAAACCTCACCAGGGGCAATTTTGTCATTTGTCGCGACGGTGTCGGAATGGGCCAAACTGGGCAGGTTGGTTGGAAACGGCCCGAGAAATTAGACTCGGGGAACAGACCCAGGATCACGGGATTTTAGCCGAATATCATCATTTAGGCCTCCGAATAATTAATTTTCGTATTAATTATGATAGGTTGGATATGTGATTGGACAGAGAATTAATAAAGAAAAACCGCACCATGGACAATTTCGTCATTTGTCCCGACGGTGTCGGAATGGGCCCCAATTTGGCAGGTTGATTGGAAACGGCCCGAGAAATTGGACTCGGGGAACATACTCGGGATCACGGGATTTTAGCAAAATTCCTTCGTTTAGTCCTCCGAATAATTAATTTCCGTAATAATTTTGTCAAGCTGAAGAAGTGTTGGACAGAAAATTAACAACGCAAAACCGCACCAGGGGCAATTTAGTCATTTGTCGTGACGGTATCGAAATGGGCCGAAATTTGGCGGGTTGATTGGAAATGGCCCCAGAAATTGGACTCGGAGCAAAGACTCGAGATCACTGGATTTTAGCCAAATTCCTTCGTCTAGGCCTCCGAATAATTAATTTTCGTATTAATTATGTCATGTTGAAGAAGTGTTGGACAGAAAATTTAAAAAGAAAAATCGTACCAGGAGCAATTTCGTCATTTGTTGTGACGGTGTCGGAATGGGCCGAAATTTGGCAGGTTGATTGGAAGCGGCCCGAGAAATTGGATTTGGGGCAAAGACCCAAGATCACAGGATTTTAGCCAAAATCCTTCGTTTAGGCCTCCGAATAATTAATTTCCGTAACAATTGTGTCCGGTTGAAGATGTGTTGGACAGAAAATTAACAACACAAAATCGCACCAGGGGCAATTCTGTCATTTCTCGCGACGGTGTCGGAATGGGCCAAAATTTGGCGGGTTGATAGGAAATGGCCCTAGAAATTGGAGTTCGGGCACAGACCCAGGATCATTGTATTTTAGCCAAATTCCATAGTTTAGGACTCCGAATAATTAATTTTCGTATTAATTATGTCAAGTTGAAAAAGTGTTGGGCAGAAAATTAACAACGCAAAACCGCACCAAGGGCAATTTTGTCATTTATCGTGACGGTGTCGGAATGGGCCAAAATTTGGTAGGTTGGTTGGAAACGGCCCCAGAAATTGGACTCGGACTCGAGATCACTGGATTTTGGCCAAATTCCTTCGTTTAGGCCTCCAAATAATTAATTTCCGTATTAATTATGTCATGTTGAAGAAGTGTTGGACAGAAAATTTAAAAAGACAAACCGAACCAGGGGAAATTTTGTCATTTCTCGCGACGGTGTTGGAATGGGCCGAAATTTGGCAGGTTCATTGGAAATGGCCCTAGAAATTGGACTCGGGGCACAGACCCGGATCACGGGATTTTAGCCAAATTCCTTCGTTTAGGCCTCCGAATAATTAATTTTCGTGTTAATTATGTCAGGTTGAAGAAGTGTTGGACAGAAAATTTGAAAAGAAAAATCGCACCCGGGGCAATTTCATCATTTGTCGCGACGGCATCGGAATGGGTCGAAATTTGACAGGTTGATAGGAAACGGCCCGAGAAATTGGACTCGGGGCACGTACGTGGGATCACGAGATTTTAGCCAAATTCCATCATTTAGGCCTCCGAATAATTAGTTTCCGTATTAATTATGTTAAGTTGAAGATGTGTTGGATAGACAATTAACAACGCAAAACCGCACTAGGGGCAATTTCGTCATTTGTCGTGACGGTGTCGAAATGGGCCCAAATTTGGCAAGTTGATTCGAAGCAGCCCGAGAAATTGGACTCGGCGCACAGACGCAGGATCACGGGATTTTAGCCAAATTCCTTCGTTTAGGCCTCCGAATAATTAATTTCTGCTATAATTATGTCAAGTTGAAGAAGTGTTGGACAGAAAATTAACAAAGACAAACCGCACTAGAGGAAATTTCGTCATTTATCATAACGGTGTCGGACTAGTCCGAAATTTTGCAGGTTGATTGGAAACGGCCCGAGAAATTAGACTTGGGGCACGGACCCAGGATCACGGGATCTTAGCCAAATTTCGAAGTTTAGGCCTCCGAATAATTAATTTTCGTGTTAATTATGTCAGGTTGACGATGTGTTGAACAAAAAATTTAAAAAGAAAAACCTCACCAGGGGCAATTTCGTCATTTGTCACGACGGTGTCGGAATGGGCCGAGATTTTGCAACTTGATTGGAAACGACCCGAGAAAATGGACTCGTGGCACAGACCCAGGATCACGAGATTTTAACCAAATTCCTTCGTTTAGGCCTCCGAATAATTATTTTTCGTATTAATTATGTCATATTGAAGATGTGATTGGACAAAATATTTACAAAGAAAAACCACACCATGGGCAATTTTGTCATTTGTCACGACGGTGTTGGAATGGGCTAAAATTGGGCAGGTTGGTTGGAAACGGCCCGAGAAATTGGACTCGGGGAACATACCCGGGATCACGGGATTTTAGCCAAATTCCATCATTTAGGCCTCCGAATAATTATTTTCCGTATTAATTATGATAGGTTGGAGATGTGATTGGACAGAAAATTAATAAAGAAAAACCGCACCAAGGACAATTTCATCATCTGTCGCGACGATGTCGGAATGGGCCCAAATTTGGCAGGTTGGTTGGAAACGGCCCGAGAAATTGGACTCGGGGAACATACCCGGGATCACGGGATTTTGGCAAAATTCATTCGTTTAGGCCTCTGAATAATTAATTTCCGTATTAATTATGTCAGGCTGAAGAAGTGTTGGATAGAAAATTAACAACGCAAAACCGCACCAGGGGCAATTTAGTCATTTGTCACGACGGTATCGAAGTGGGCCAAAATTTGGCAGGTCGATTGGAAATGGCCCCAGAAATTGGACTCGGAGCAAAGACTCGAGATCACTGAATTTTAGCCAATTTCCTTCATTTAGGCCTCCGAATAACTAATTTCCGTATTAATTATGTCATGTTGACGAAGTGTTGGACAGAAAATTTAAAAAGAAAAATCCCACCAGGGGCAATTTCGTCATCTGTCGCGACGGCGTCGGAATGGGCCGAAATTTGGCAGGTTCATTGGAAACGGCCCGAGAAATTGGATTCGGGGTACAGACCCAGGATCACGGGATTTTATCAAAATTCCTTCTTTTAGGCCTCCGAATAATTAATTTCTGCAACGATTATGTCAGGTTGAAGAAGTATTGGACAAAAAATTAACGAAGACAAACCGTACCAGAGGAAATTTCATCATTTATCGCGACGGTGTCGGATTGGTCCGAAATTTAGCAGGTTGATTGGAAACGGCCCGAGAAATTGGACTCGGGGCATGGACCCAGGATCACGGGATTTTAGCCAAATTTCGAGGTTTAGGCCTCCGAATAATTAATTTTCGTATTAATTATGTCAGGTTGAAGATGTGTTGGACAGAAAATTTAAAAAGAAAAACTGCACCAGGGGCAATTTCTTCATTTGTCACGGCGGTGTCGGAAAGGGCCGAAATTCTGCAGTTTGATTGGAAACGGCCCGAGAAATTGGACACAGGGCACAGACCCAAGATCACAGGATTTTAGCCAAATTCCTTCGTTTAGGCCTCCGAATAATTATTTTTCGTATTAATTATGTCAGGTTGAAGATGTGATTGGACAGAAAATTAACAAAGAAAAATCGCACTAGGGGCAATTTTGCCATTTGTCGTGACGTCGTCGGAATGGGCCAAAATTGGGCATGTTGGTTGGAAACGGCCCGAGAAATTGGACTCAGGGAACATACCCGGGATCACGGGATTTTAGCAAAGTTCCTTCGTTTAGGCCTCCGAATAATTAATTTCCGTATAAATTATGTCAGGCTGAAGAAGCGTTGGACAGAAAATTAACAACGCAAAACCGCACCAGGGGCAATTTCGTCATTTGTCGTGACGGTGTCAGAATGTGCCGAAATTTGGCAGGTTGATTGGAAACGGCCCTAGAAATTGGTCTCAGACTCGAGATCACTGCATTTTAGCCAAATTCCTTCGTTTAGGCCTCTGAATAATTAATTTCCGTATTAATTATGTCATGTTGAAAAAGTGTTGGACAGAAAATTTAAGAAGAAAAATCGCACCAGGGGGAATTTCATCATTTGTCGCGGCGGTGTCGGAATGGGCCGAAATTTGGCTGGTTGATTGGAAACGGCCCGAGAAATTGGGTTCGGGGCGCAGACCCAGGATCACGGGATTTTAGCCAAAATCCTTCGTTTAGGCCTCCGAATAATTAATTTTCTTATTAATTATGTAAGGTTGAAGATGTGTTGGATAGAAAATTAACAACGATAAACCGCACTAGGGGCAATTTTGTCATTTGTGGCGATGGTGTCGGAATGGGCCGAAATTTGGTGGGTTGATAGGAAATTGCCCTAGAAATTGGAGTGCGGGCACAGACCTGGGATCATTGGATTTTAGCCAAAATCCTTAGTTTAGGGCTCCGTATAATTAATTTCCGTATTAATTATGTCAGGTTGAAGAAGTGTTGGACAGAAAATTAACAACGCAAAACCGCACCAGGGGCTGTTTTGAAATTTGTTGCGACGGCGTCAGAATGGGCCGAAATTTGGTTGGTTGAATGGAAACGGTCCCTGAAATTGGAGTCGAGGCACAGACTCGAGATCACAGGATTTTAGCGAAATTCCTTCGTTTAGGCCTCCAAATAATTAATTTCCGCATTAATTATGTCAAGTTGAGAAAGTGTTGGACATAAAATTTAAAAAGAAAAACCGCACCAGGGACAATTTCGTCATTTGTCCCGGCGGTGTCAGAATGGGCCAAAATTTGGCAGGTTGATTGGAAACAGCCCGAGAAATTGCACTCGAGGCACAGACCCGGGATCACGGGATTTTAGCCAAATTCTTTCGTTTAGGCCTTCGAATAATTAGTTTTCGTATTAATTATGTTAAGCTGAAGATGTATTGGACAGAAAATTAACAAAGCAAAACCGCACTAGGGGCAATTTTGTCATTTGTCGCAACTGTGTCGAAATGGGCCCAAATTTGGCAGGTTGATTGGAAACGGCCCGAGAAATTGGACTCGGGGCACAGACCCAGGATCACGGGATTTTAGCAAAATTCCTTCGTTTAGGCCTCCGAATAATTAATTTCTACATTAATTATGTCAGGTTGAAGAAGTGTTGGACAGAAAATTAACAAAGACAAACCGCACCAGAGGAAATTTCATCATTTATCGCGACGGTGTCGGATTGGTCCGAAATTTGGTAGGTTGATTGGAAACGGCCCGAGAAATTGGACTCGGGGCACAAACCCAGGATCACGGGATTTTAGCCAAGTTCCGAGGTTTAGGCCTTCGAATAATTAATTTTCGTATTAATTATGTCAGGTTGAAGATGTGTTGGACAGAAAATTTAAAAAGAAAAACTGCACCAGGGGCAATTTCGTCATTTGTCACGGCGGTGTCGGAATGGGCCGAAATTTCGCAAGTTGATTGGAAACGGCCCGAGAAATTGGACTCGGGGCACAGACCCTGGATCACGGGATTTTAGCCAAATTCCTTCGTTTAGGCCTCCGAATAATTATTTTTCGTATTAATTATGTCAGGTTGAAGGTGTGATTGGACAGAAAATTAACAGAGAAAAACCGCACCATGGGCAATTTTGTCATTTGTCGCGACGGTGTTGGAGTGGGCCAAAATTGGGCAGGTTGGTTGGAAACGGCCTGAGAAATTGGACTCGGGGAACAGACCCGGGATCACGGGATTTTGGCCAAATTCCATCGTTTTGGCCTCCGAATAATTAATTTTCGTATTAATTATGTTAGGTTGAAGATGTGATTGGACAGAAAATTAACAAAAAAAAACCGCACCAGGGACAATTTCGTCATTTGTCGCGACGGTGTCGGAATGGGCCCAAATTTGGTAGGTTGATTGGAAACGGCCCGAGAAATTGGACTCGGGGAACATACCCGGGATCACAGGATTTTAGCAAAATTCCTTCGTTTAGGCCTCCGAATAATTAATTTTCGTATTAATTATGTTAGGCTGAAGAAGTGTTGGATAGAAAATTTAAAAAGAAAAATCTCACCAAGGGCAATTTCGTCATTTGTCGCGGCAGTGTCGGAATGGGCCAAAATTTGGCTCGTTGATTGGAAACGGCCTGAGAAATTGGATTCAAGGCGCAGACCCAGGATCACGGGCAAAATCCTTCATTTACGCCTTCGAATAATTAATTTCCGTATTAATTATGTCAGGTTGAGGATGTGTTGGACAGAAAATTAACAACGTAAAACCGCACCAGGGGCAATTTTGTCATTTGTCGCGAAGGTGTCGGATTGGGCCGAAATTTGGCAGGTTGATTGGAAACGACCCCAGAAATTGGACTCATGGCACAGACCTAGGATCACTGGATTTTAGCCAAATTCCTTCATTTAGGCCTCCTAATAATTAATTTTCATATTAATTATGTTAAGTTGTAGATGTGTTGGAAAGAAAATTAACAATGCAAAACCGTACTTGGGGTAATTTCGTCATTTGTCGTGACGGTGTCGAATGGTCTGAAATTGGGCAAGTTAATTGGAAATGGCCCCAGAAATTAGGCTCGGGGCCCAGACTCGGGAACACGGGATTTTAGTCAAATTCCTTCGTTTAGGCCTCCGAATAATTAATTTTCGTATTAATTATGTCAGGTTGAAGAAGTGTTGCACAGAAAATCTGAAAAGAAAAACCACACCAAGGGCAATTTCGTCATTTGTCGCGATGGTGTCGAAATGGGCCGAAATTTGGCAAGTTGATTGGAAACGGCCCGAGAAATTGGACTCAGGGCATAGACCCGGGATCACGTGATTTTAGCCAAATTTCTTCGTTTAGGCCTTTGAATAATTAATTTCCGTATTAATTAAGTTTGTTTGAAGATGTGTTGGACAGAAAATTAACAACGCAAAACCGCACCGGGGGCAACTTTGTCATTTATCGCGACGATGTCGGAATGAGCTGGAATTTGGCAGGTTGATTGGAAACGGCCCCAAAAATTGGACTCGGGGCACAGACTCGGGATCACGGGATTTTAGCCAAATTCCTTTGTTTAGGCCTCCGAATAATTAATTTTCGTATTAATTATGTTAGGTTGAAGAAGAGTTGCACAGAAAATTAACGATGAAAAACTGCACCAGGGGTAATTTCGGCCTCGCGATGGTGTAGAAATGGGTTGAAATTTGACGGGTTTATTGGAAACGGCCCTAGAAATCGGACTCGGGGCATAGTCCCAGGATCACGGGATTTTAGCCAAATTCCCTCGTTTAGGCCTCCAAATAACTAGTTTTCGTATTAATTATGTCAGGTTGAAGATGTGTTGGACAGAAAATTAACTATGCAAAACCGCACCATGGATAATTTTGTCATTTATCGCAATGATGTCGGAATGGGCCGAAAGTCGACAGGCTGATTGGAAATGGCCCTAGAAATTGGGCTCGGGGCACAGACCCGGATAACGGGATTTTAGCCAAATTCCTTCATTTAGGCCTCCGAATAATTAATTTTCGTATTAATTATGTCGGGTTGAAGAAGTGTTGGACAGAAAATTTGAAAAGAAAAATCGCACCTGGGGCAATTTCGTCATTTGTCGCGACGGCGTCGGAATGGGCCGAAATTTGGCAAGTTGATTGGAAACGGCCTGAGAAATTGGAGTCGGGGCACATACACGGGATCACGGGATTTTAGCAAAATTCCTTCATTTTGGCCTCTGAATAATTAATTTTCATATTAATTTGGTCAGGCTGAAGATGTGTTGAATAGACAATTAACAGCGCAAAACCGAACCAGGGGCAATTTTGTCATTTGTTGTCGCGGTGTCAGAATGGGCCGAATTTGGCGGGTTGACTGGAAACGGCCCCAGAAATTGGACTCGGGGTACGAACCCGGGATCACGGGATTTCAGCCAAATTCCTTCGTTCAGGCATCCGAATAATTAATTTTCGTATTAATTATGCAAGGCTAAAGAAGTGTTGGAAAGAAAATTAACAAAGAAAAACTGCACTAGGGGCAATTTTGTCATTTGTCTCGACAGTGTCGGAATCGGTCGAAATTTGGCAGGTAGATTGGAAATGGCCCAAGAAATTGGACTCGGGACACATACCCGGGATCACTGGATTTTAGCACAATTCCTTTGTTTTGACCTCCGAATAATTAATTTTTGTATTAATTATGTCAGGTTGAAGAAGTGTTGGACAGAAAATTAACAAAGAAAAATCGCACCAGGGGAAATTTCGTCATTTGTCTCGACGGTGTCAGAATTGGCTGAAATTTGGCAGGTAGATTGGAAACGGCCCCAGAAA